>NW_019943293.1:28480-41337 GCF_002910315.2 Salvelinus sp. IW2-2015 | reverse complement strand
CGATACGAGGTGGTTCTATGTGGCGATACGAGGTTTGGTTCTATGTGGCGATACGAGGTGGTTCTTTGATGGTGGCGATACGAGGTGGTTTATGTGGCGAGATATACGAGGGTGGTTCTATGGTGGCGATGGGGTGGTCTATGTGGTGCGATACGAGGTGGTTCTATGTGGTGATGTTTGAGGTGGTTCTATGTGGCGGATACGAAGGTGGTTCTATGTGGCGATACGAGGTGGTTCTATGTGGCGATACGAGGTGGTTCTATGTGGTGATACGAGGTGGTTCTATGTGGTGTACGAGTGGTTCTATGTGGCGATACGAGGTGGTTCTACGTGTGATACGAGGTGGTTCTATGTGGTGATAAAGGTGGTTCTATGTGGTGATACGAGGTGGTTCTATGTGGTGATAGAGAGGTGGTTCTTGTGGCGATACGAGGTGGTTCTATGTGGTGATACAAGGTGGTTCTAATGTGGTTGGTTCTATGTGGTGATACGAGGTGGTTCTAGTGGTGGTGATATGAGGTGGGTTCCTATGTGGTGATACGAGGTGGTTCTATGTGGTGACTACGAGGTGGTTCTATGTGGCGATAACGAGGTGGTTCTATGTGGTGATACGAGTGGGTTCTATTTTGGTGATACGAGGTGGTTCTATGTGGCGATAGAGGTGGTTCTATGTGGTGGTTGTAGAGCATGGCGCTTGTCGCCCATGGAAACATGTAGCTATGCATTTGGGGGCTGCAGGTAGCCTAGTGGTTAGAGGTTGGACTAGTAACGCAAAGGTTTGCAAGAGATCGAATCCCTGAGCTGACAAGGTAAAATCTGTCTTTCTGCCCTGAACAAGGCAGTTAACCCACTGTTTAAAGTGACTTGCCTAGTTTAAATAAAAGGTAAAAGTTTAAAAAGTACTGTACTCGCTTCGGCTAATATTTTTATTTAAAAAGTCTGCTAATGGTTATTATTATATAAGGCATTTGCTAGATTCTTTAAATGAGGGAAAAAACAAGTAAACATTTGATCAAGATAATCTATTATATTATAGGTGGCATTCAGAAGTATTCAGACCCTTGTCTTTTTCCAGCTTATGTTAAGTTAAGCCTATTCTAACATGGATAAAAATATAAAAATCTCAATCAATCTACAACACATACCATAAAGAAAAAGCGGAAAACAGTTTTTTAGAAATGTTAGCTAATATGATTTAAAAATCAAAACCAAAACACCTTATTTACATAAGTATTCAGACCAAGAGAGCTGGATGAATCATTCTGGGTTTTCACTGGTCTCTTTGCCACGCCATGCTGACAGTTGTATAACTATCCAGAACCACAGCCATGGCAATGCGTCTCCACAGAGAAACATTGGCGATAGATGTTGCGCCTTCTGAAGAGCTAGTGACTTTCAAGCGTGGCACCGTCATAGGAAATGTATCACCACATAGAACCACCTCGTATCACCACATAGAACCACCTCGTATCACCACATAGAACCACCTCGTATCACCACATAGAACCACCATATATCTTTGATGCGTCTTTGTGTGTTTTGTCTCATCTTTCAGGACGGTTCTTCTACCAAAGACTGGTTGAGTTCATGTCCAGGTAAGCTTCAAGTCATTTCTCCCCACACTTTTTAATGTAGCTTCCATAACTTTAAAGTGTGTCCCAAATTGCACCCTATTTGGACTAAAGTAGTGTACTATGTAGGGAATAGGCTGCCGTTCGGGACGCAAGCCTCTGACTCATATTCATTGTATAACTTACCTTTATCAAATCAAATTGTATTGGTCACATACACACCTTTATCTCCCGCTATAATGTGATGTAAGTGCTGTTGAATGTGAAGACAAAAGCATCTTGACAACTAAACACAGTATGTAACTTAGACTCGATGGCGTATCTTTGCCCACTTCTGATATTTTGCCCAATTATTGGCAAAAGAGTWGATCTGATTGGTCAACAGATCAATTAGTGGAAAGAGAATCAGAATTGGGCTGCCTGTGTAAACGTGGCCTTTGTCACATTCWTACTGCTGAGATGCGATCGCATGGAAACTCAAGTACTGGTGCCGGATTCACAAATCCTTAAGGATACCTTCTTGGGTCAGCAGGTAGCCTAGTGGTTAGAGCGTTGGGCCAGTAACCAAAAGGTTGCTAGATCGAATCCCCGAGCTGACAAGGTAAAAATCTGTTGTTCTGCCCACTGTTCCTAGGCCGTCATTGAAAATAAGAATTTGTTCTTAACTGACTTACCTGGTTAAATACAATTAAGAAGAAATATCTTCTTAACTGCCATTTTTTCCCCCTTAACTATTTATTTCACCTTTATTTAACCAGGTAAGCAAGTTGAGAACACGTTCTCATTTACAATTGCGACCTGGCCAAGATAAAGCAAAGCAGTTCGACACAAACAACAACACAGAGTTACACATGGAATAAAACAAACATACAGTCAATAATACAGTAAGAAAATAAATCTATATACAATGTGAGCAAGTGAGGTGAGTTAAGGGAGGTGAAGGCAAAAAAAGGCCATGGTGGCGAAGTAAATACAATATAGCAAGTAAAACACTGGAATGGTAGATTTGCAGTGGAAGAATGTGCAAAGTAGAGATAMAAATAATGGGGTGCAAAGGAGCAAAATAAATAAATACAGTAGGGAAAGAGGTAGTTGTTTGGGCTAAATTATAGATGGGCTYTGTACAGGTGCAGTAATCTATGAGCTGCTCMSACAGCTGGTGCTTAAAGCTAGTGAGGGAGATAATAGACTTAAGAAGAAAGTTAAGCAAAGTTGCTATTCCTCAATAAAGTTACTGGAAATGTTCTTTKGGTTTTTCTTAAGTTTCTTCCTAAGAACAAAGTTATTGGAAATGTACTTAACTTTAAGACAGCTAAACCCTTCTCTTGTGCAGACTGGGCCCAGGAGGTGAGCATTTTAAAAATACCTAACTGTATTGATTACAAAAGTTATTAAAATAACAATAGTCATAAAAACAGAATAATAATTTATGAACTATCTTATAAACMTAATTTTTTTCTTAAGCAGCTTCTTAGCATTTTTGGTACGTAATGTTTTGTGAATCCGGCCCCCTGCTGCTTACATGCATGTGGATAGAAAAGTATCGGTTGAGACATCCCACAATAAAAGASTACATCACTTGAGGTCCGATTTCTCTCCCCTGAGAGCCCCATATGAACCACTTCTCTCCATCCAGCCATACGAACCACTTCTATCCATCCAGTCTTTGAGGCAGCTCTGTGAGGGGTGCCTGTTGTCGTCAGCTCATTCATAACGGGGCTTGGGCGCCGAGGAGGACGCTAGGAGCCGAGGAGGACGTAGCTCATTTATAGACCCCCCCCATGCAGGGCACCCTTCTGGCTTCTAAAGGGGTTCTTCCGCGCCATTGGCTCCAAATGGCACCCTATTCCCTATGCAGTGTACTACTTTTGACCAGAGTCTGGTTTAAGCCGCTTAAGTTTAGTGCACTACATGGGGAATAGTGTTCCATTTAGGACACAAACCTGTGTGCGACGGTTGGTGGTTGCTGCGGTAACCGATCCTGGGGGGCCGGCCATGTTGTTATTTTATTTTCTTTCTCGTTCTGAACTCCTGAAAGAATACATAAATGAGTGTTGGTGTTACATCACAGCTTGAAGTAGAGTTTTGTTTTAACGTTCAAGGTTTTATTTATTTTTTAGGTTAGACTGTCTTTTCCTTCTGTGGGGTGGGTTGTCTTTTACCACCCGTTGTGCTACTGTGTATCCGGGGGGGTGGGGGTGTGTCTTTGAGTAGGATGTCTCTGAGTGGATCTGGTCTTTTACCATGTTTTCATCATATGAACATTTTAACCAAACACTGCATTTTGACCTGTAGTCCCAATTCTATTTACAAAGCAGATATAATTTGAGGCCATCACTGGCTGTGTATTTTAAAGGTGATACTCTTGTGCTGGTGTATCCTACCTCACACAGATTGAGTGGAAGGAACTCTTTGTCAAAAGGCTCCCTAGTTTTAAACTTTTGCCCCATTTCTCTGTTGTGATTCAGTGGTCCGATGCGGGCCTACGTCCTGGCTAGAGAGGACGCCATAACCCACTGGAGAGAACTGATGGGTCCTACCAAGGTGTTCAGGGCACGCTATACCTCTCCCTTAACCATCAGAGCCCAGTACGGACTCACTGACACCAGGAATACCACACACGGCTCTGGTAAGTCCCCCAGGGCTCTGGTAAGTCCCCCAGGGCTCTGGTAAGTACCCCAGGGCTCTGGTAAGTACCCCAGGGCTCTGGTAAGGCCCAGGGCTTCTGTTCAGGCCCCCAGGACTCTGGTAAGTCCCCCAGGGCTCTCGGCTCTGTTAAGTCCCCCAGGGCTCTGGTAAGTCCCCCAGGGCTCTGGTAAGTCCCCCAGGGCTCTGGTAAGGCCCCCAGGGCTCTGGTAAGGCCCCCAGGGCTCTGGTAAGGGCTCTTCCAGGGCTCTCGGCTCGGGTAAGGCCCCCAGGGACGTGAGGGTTTTCCTCTATCCTGGTATTATCTACACATATGGCTTCATGCTCTCTACACTGAGCACCGTTTTTCTAATAGAAGATTGTAGGATGTAGTTGTTGTTACAGAGTAGGGCCTTTCCTGCCACGCTGAACAAATAGAAACATGGATGATGTTCAGGGGAACAGCAGTGAACTGATCTGTAGATGAAGGTTCTCTGGTACATGTGTATGATAGGTATCACATATAGGTTTTGTATTAGACAACCAGAATCCTTTGAGTAATCTCCTCTACTGATTTGTAGTCTACAATACTTTGGGGGGTGTAAGCATCGCAGCCCATATACAACTTTATCTTCATATTCTGGCTGGTGCTGGTGGTTGGGACTCCTGACCATAAACTGTATGCCATAACTTTAATAACATCAATGTCATTTTAAAGATTTATTTGATTCTACTAATATTAATTTCCATAAACCCTTTAACTCTTGATGTTGTGTAATAATCTCGTGAAACATAACATGCCAAAGTAATTTCCCAAACTTGGGCTAATTTAAAGTCTTCTTTATAAAGGAATGTTAAATTCTTCCCGTTTCCAGATTCGGTGGAATCGGCACAGAGAGAGATCAGTTTCTTCTTCCCAGACTTCAGTCAGGAGACGTGGATGGAGCGAGAGGAGCTGGGGTTCAGGAAGGGACGCATGGAGTACAACCAAAAGAAACAGATACACACGTTACCAGTTCACAGCTAACTGCTGATCTCAGTACAGTGACTGGACCAGGGCCTGTATTCATAAAATATCTCAGTAAGTACAGTATGTACAGTACCAGTCAAAAGTTTGGACACACCTACTCACTCAAGGGTTTTTGTTTTTACTATTTTCTACATTGTAGAATAATAGTGAACACTTCAAAACTATGAAATAACACATATGGAATCATGTAGTAACCAAAAAAGTGTTAAACAAATCAAAATATATTTTATATTTGAGAATTTTCAAAGTAACCACCCTTTGCCTTGATGACAGCTTTGCACACGCTTGGCATTCTCTCAACCAGCTTCACCTGGAATGCTTTCCCATCAGTCTTGAAGGAGTTCCCACATATGCTGAGCACTTGTTGGCTGCTTTTCCTCCACTCATTTCAACCATGAAGGCCTGATTCACACAGTCTCCTCTGAGCAGTTGATGTTGAGATGTGTCTGTTACTTGAATTCTGGGAAGCATTTATTTGTGCGGCAATTTCTGAGGCTGGTAACTCTAATGAACGTATCTTTTTCAGAGGTAACTCTGGATCTTCCTTTCCTGTGGCGGTCCTCATGAGAGCCAGTTTCATCATAGCGCTTGATGGTTTTTTGCGACTGCACTTGAAGAAACTTTAAAACGTGTTATTTCATAGTTTTGTCGTCTTCACTATTATTCTACAATGTAGAAAATAGTAAATATATATATATATATATATGTCATCAAGGCAAAGGGTCACTTCTTTGAAGAATCTCAAATCTAAAATATATTTTGATTTGTAATTTTTTGGGGGGTGATTTCTTTAACACTTTTTTGGTTACTACATGATTCCACATGTGTTATTTCATAGTTTTGTCTTCTTCACTATTTTTCTACAATGTACAATATAAAGATGTCCTTCCACATTATGCACCATGGACAATATTCCAATCACAATTGTCTGCAGTTGATACTATGTAAATAATGCAACTTCTATGACATGACTTAAAGGAAATGAAACCACAAAGCTCTCACACGTCATCTGTTTTATTGTCAGTACAAATGTACACTATCCCTATCGATAAACGTGAACTAAAGAGTTAAGTTTTGTAATGTTTATGTTTAGTATTTCAATATGCAACTCATTAGGTAGTGTTTGTTTTGTCTTGACGGATGAAAAAAAAAACTGTACACTACAATGTATGTCTTCTAATGAAGAGGCACTTTTTTTGGTGAACAAAACTTTACAAACGAGTGACTTTATGAACAACTGACTGTACGAACTAGTGAGTGAATGATTTGAGGTGACTACACATCAAGTATCAGCTCTACATGAAGAGAGCTTGATTCAAAACAGATTTAGCTGTCGAGTATGACCTATTATACCCTTCATCTATTGGATAGCTACAGTAGCGTCAGAAGATCCTCCGTACAATTCTCACAAAGTTTTAGACGTTCATCTTTGGTATCGTGTCCATAGAGATAAAACTGTCTTATCTAGCTTATCAGAGCTGGTATCAGGCAAGATGGCGGACCGATTGTGCAGCGGATTCGAACTTTATTTCCTCTCTAGTAATCTATCTCTATGGTCGTGTCTTTGTCTTTCTCGTCGTCAAAATAGCGCTCGGCATCAAATGAAAGTTTTTTTGGTCTCGTACACAGATTTGCAGATGTTACCGCAGGTGCAGAGAAATCCTTGTGTTTCTAGTCCAGTAATACCTAGCAATACAAAACAAACTATACACACATAATCCCCCCCAAAATAAATTATATAGGATTAACCATGACTGGAATACAGTATATACATATGAAGTGGACAGCAGTAGTTAAATAGGATGAGCCATGACTAGAATACAGTATATACATATGAAGTGGACAGCAGTAGTTATATAGGATGAACCATGACTAGAATACAGTATATAAACTCAGCAAAAAAAGAAATGTCCTCTCACTGTCAACTGCATTTATTTTAAGCAAATTTAACATGTGTAAGTATTTGTATGAACATAAGATTCAACAACAGACATAAACTGAACAAGTTCCACAGATATGTGACTAACAGAAATTGAATAATGTGTCCCTGAACAAAGGGGGTCAAAAGTAACAGTCAGTATCTGGTGTGGCCACCAGCTGCATTAAGTACTGCAGTGCATCTCCTCCTCATGGACCGCACCAGATTTGCCAGTTCTTGCTGTGAGATGTTACCCCACTCTTCCACCAAGGCACCTGCAAGTTCCCGGACATTTCTGTGGGGAATGGCCCTAGCCCTCACCCTCCGATCCAGACTTGCTCAATGGGATTGAGATCCGGGCTCTTTGCTGGTCATGGCAGAACACTGACGTTCCTGTCTTGCATAAATCAACGCACAGAAACGACGCAGTATGGCGTGGTGGTATTGTCATACTGGAGGTTCATGTCAGGAAGAGCCTGCAGGAAGGGTACCACATGAGGGAGGAGGATGTCTTCCCTGTAACACACAGCGTTGAGATTGCCTGCAATGACAAACAAGCTCAGTCCCGATGATGCCGTGACACACCGCCCCAGACCATGACGGACCCTCTTCCCTTCCAAAAAGATCCTGCTCCAGAGTACAGGCCTCGGTGTAACGCTCATTCCTTCGACGATAAAACACGAATCCGACCATCACCCCTGGTGAGACAAAACCACGACTCGTCAGTGTAGAGCACTTTTTGCCAGTCCTGTCTCGTCCAGCGACGGTGGGTTTGTGCCCATAGGCGACGTTGTTGCTGGTGATGTCTGGTGAGGACCTGCCTTACAACAGGCCTACAAGCCCTCAGTCCAGCCTCTCTCAGCCTATTGCGGACAGTCTGAGCACTGATCGAGGGTTTGTGATCCTGGTGCAACTCGGGCAGTTGTTGTTGCCATCCTGTACCTGTCCCGCAGGTGTGCTGTTCGGATGTACCGATCCTGTGCAGGTGTTGTTACACGTGGTCTGTCACTGCAAGGACGATCAGCTGTCCGTCCTGTCTCCCTGTCGCGCTGTCTTGGCGCCTCACAGTATGGACATTGCAATTTATTGCCCTGGTCACATCTGCAGTCCTCATGCCTCCTTGCAGCATGCCTAAGGCCACGTTCACGCAGATGAGCAGGGACCCTGGGCATCTTTCTGTTGGTGTTTTTCAGAGTCAGTAGAAAGGCCTCTTAGTGTCCAAGTTTTCATAACTGTGACTTAATTGCCTACCGTCTGTAAGCTCTTAGTGTCTTAACGACGTTCCACAGGTGCATGTTCATTAATTGTTTATGGTTCATTGAACAAGCATGGGAAACAGTGTTTAAACCCTTTACAATGAAGATTTGTGAAGTTATTTTAAGATTTTTACTAATTATCTTTGAAAGACAGGGTCCTGAAAAAGGGACGTTTCTTTTTTCGGTGAGTTTACATATGAAGTGGACAGTAGCAGTTATATAGGATGAGCCATGACTAAAATACACATTATTAAGTGTCCAGTGTTCAATGACTCTGTTTACATAGGGGAGCAGTCTCTAAGGTGCAGGGTAGATTACCGGGTGGTAGCCGGCTAGTAACAGTGACTAAGTTCAGGGCAGGGTACTGGGCGGTGGCTAGTGGTGACTACTTAACAGTCTGATGCCCTGGAGATGGAAGCTATTAATCAGTGTCTCTGTCCCAGCTTTCATGCACCTGTACTGTCTCCTCCTTCTAGATGGTAGCGGGGTGAACAGGCCGTGGCTCAGGTGGCTGAGGTCCTTGATGATCTTCTTGGCCTTGCTGTGACACCGGGTGCAGAAGTTGTCCTTGAGGGCAGGTAGTGTGCCCCCCGGTGATGCGTTGGGCAGACCGCACCACCCTCTGGAGAGCCCTGCAGTTGCTGGCGGTGCTGTTGCTGTACCAGGCGGTGATACAGCCCAACAGGATGCTCTCGATGGTGCCTCTGTAGAAGTTTGTGAGGGTCTTAGAGGTCAAGCTGAATTTCTTCAGCCTCCTGATGGTTGATGAGGCGCCGTTGTGCCTTCTTCACCACGCTGTCTGTGTGAACGGACCATTGCAGGTGGTCAGTGATGTGCACACAGAGGAACTTGAAGCTTGTGACCCTCTCCCCTGCGGCCTCGTRGATGTGGATGGGMGCGGGATCTCTCTGCTGTCTCCTGTAGTCCACGATCAGATCCTTCGTTTTGTTGACATTTAGGGAGAGGTTATTTTTCCTGGCACCACTCCGCCAAGGCTCTCACCRCCTCCCTGTAGGCTGTCTCATCATTGTTGGTAATCAGGTCCACTACTGTTGTGTTGTCAGCAAACTTGATGATTGAGTTGGAGGTGTAAGTGGCCACTCAGTTATAGGTGAACAGGGAGTACAGGAGTGGGCTAAGTACGCACCCCTGTGGGGCCCCTGTGTTGAGGATCAGCATAGTGGAGGTGTGTTGTTGCCTACCTTCACTTGGGGTTGGCCCGTCAGGAAGTCCAGGACCCAGCTGCACAGGGTGGTGTTCAGACCCAGGGCCCTGAGCTTAGTGATGAGCTTGGAGGGTACTATGGTGATGAAGTCGATGAACAGCATTCTTACATAAGTATTTCTCTTGTCCAGATGGGATAGGGCAGTCTGCAGTGCAATGGCGATTGCGTCGTCCGTGGATCTGTTGGGACGATTATGTGAATTGTAGTGGGTCTAGGGTGTCTGGTAATGTGGAGGTGATATGGTCCTTAACTAGCCTCTCAAAGCACTTCATGATGATAGAAGTGAGTGCTACGGGGCGATAGTCATTTAGTTCAGTGACCTTCGCTTTCTTTGGTACAGGAAAATTAGTCGACATTTTGAAGCAAGTGAGGATAGCAGACTGGGATAGGGAGAGATTGAATATGTCTGTAAACACTCCAGCCAGCTGGTCTGCACATGCTCTGAGGATGCGGCTTGGGATGCTGTGTGGGCCGGCAGCCTTGCGAGGGTTAACACGCGTAAATGACTTACGTCAGCCACAGAGAACGAGAGCACACAGTCCTCATGAGTGGCGGGGGGCCCGTGTCGGAGGCTCGATATTGTTTTCCTCAAAGTGGGCGAAGAAGMTGTTTAGCTCGTCTGGGAGCGAGGTGTCAGGGTCCGTGACGTGGCTGGCAATCCCTTTATAATCTGTGATTGTCTGGATTTCCTGCCACATACATCTCGTGTCCGAGCCGATGAATTCCCGACTCCGCTTTGTCCCTGTACTCTCATTTTGCCTCTTTGATTACCTTACGGAGGTCGTAGCTGGTCTGTTTCTAAACGTCCATGTTCCCAGTCACCTTGCCATGGCTAAATGTGGCTCTTAGTTCTGTGCTAATGCTGTCATCTATCCACAGTTTTTTTGTGGATTCTAAATTCTAATCCACTCTGGCTCTTGGTTCCTCTCTGGACAGAGGAGGGAGGACAGACCAGGTTCCTCTACTCAGAGAAAGAGGAGGAGGACAGACCAGGTTTCCTCTCCACTCAGAGAAAGAGGAGGGAGGACAGACCAGGTTCCTCTACTCAGTAGAAAGAGGAGGAGGACAGACCAGGTTCCTCTTCTCAGAGGAGGGAGGGCAGACCAGGTTCCTCTTCTCAGAGGAGGGAGGACAGACTAGGTTCCTCTTCTCAGATGCCGGAGGGAAGACCAGGTTCCTCTCAGCGAGGGTAGAGAAGGGAAAGACCTGAACTGTGGCACTGGCCTGGTACCTCCTCTCAGCGGAGGTAGAGGAGGGAGGGATCAGAGCTGTGGGACTGGCCTGGTACCTCCTCTCAGCAGAGGTAGAGAAGGGAGGGATCAGAGCTGTGGGACTGGCCTGGTACCTCCTCTCAGCGGAGGTAGAGAAGGGAGGGATCAGAGCTGTGGGACTGGCCTGGTACCTCCTCTCAGCGGAGGTAGAGAAGGGAGGGATCAGAGCTGTGGGACTGTGTTTTGGAGGTGATTTGGAATCACACTCTTGAAGAGGTAACCCTGTCTGAGACTTGTAAGCCCCGATGTTGCCCTTTGACCTTTATGTGGATGTCCTCCCGGTCTAATGGGGTTGGTGAGCGGGAGACCTACTGGGTTTTACATGGCCATGCACCAGTTACATGGGCATGGAAGACAATAAGCCCTCGGATGTCAAGGAACCAGCAGAACATCCATCTCAAGGGCAATGCGGAGGTCGTTTGGTGTGACATTCACTACCAGCACCTGTTTCCTTGATTTTCCACCATTGTCTTCAAATCACTTGAGATCATTTGCTTGTTTCAACAGAATGTTGTCCACCAGCAGAACCCATTCCATCTATTTTCAGGCGTCATTTCCTTCAAAATCACTTGAGATTATTTACTTTAGCAGAGTTTTGTGGGTATTTTTTCCTCGAGGTTTCCGACACAGTTGTTAAGTGGACACACAGTAGGCGGGTTTTAAGGATTAGCTGGCCATGAACTACCACACCCCATTGGTCCAATGACATGTCAGTTTGTTGGGAAGCCTGAGGGGTTTTGCCTAGAGAAAGGATGGAGAAAGCATGGCATTTTTTTTTAAATGCATAAGAAAATCTTACATAAACTGAGACAAAATTGCATTTTGTTGTGTTATTAGCTGCTGTTGTTGTCTCAAGCCTGTCTGACACAGAAAGTAGGGCGATTAAAGGTGCACTATGCAGAAATCACTGCGCCATTTCCTGGTTGCTAAAAATTTGAATAGTTCGCCCTAATTTCAGTTTATGTGACAAAAGAAGCAAGTATAGTGTACAAAACCGAAAGTAGAGGACACAAAAACGAAACTAAAGAACGGGAAGCATAGAAATAGTGCACATAGAACAGATCTACAG
The DNA here is from genome assembly GCF_002910315.2 of Salvelinus sp. IW2-2015. Classification (NCBI taxonomy): domain Eukaryota; kingdom Metazoa; phylum Chordata; class Actinopteri; order Salmoniformes; family Salmonidae; genus Salvelinus; species Salvelinus sp. IW2-2015. The sequence goes on along the minus strand of NW_019943293.1, from coordinate 29,372 downwards.
CTTCCTAGACTTTGCTTTCAATGAGAACGACAGATCTATAACTCACATTTCTATGTGAATTTGGTAGGTCACCAAAAAAATTGCATATTGCAGCTTTAATTGATTATTTCAATGTCAAATATGTTGCGTGTTTTGGCAGTTTTTAGTGCTAAATGAAAATGACTAATAGATTTTTCTATCAATGTATCGAAATATGTAGTCTTTGCACGTATTGTATTGGCACAGAGGTTAAGGTAGCCTAAGATTTTCACAGCCGCATAGGATAACTAACCGTCCCTTTTCATGAGTGACATGCCAGCATTTGGCTGGCATGAATTTTACTTACTATCGTATTTAAGGACATCCGCCGGTTTCCTATGTTTTCGCCTGTCCTCCTCTCCTGCCTCAATTCCGAGCGAGTACCACCAGCGATACGGCGCAACCATTTTGTGTCAATAATGACACTGTCCTGTCGCCGACTGTGTGTGTGTGTACTGGCGCAGGGGCTGGCGCGACAAGCGTGAAAGAGCTTGCACCATAAGCACATGCAGTATTATGTGCATGTAATGTCATTTATATAAAAAACTTTAAAAAATCTGCCTTTGTCTCTTCTCGACTTTGTCTAAAGTGAAAAAAAGCATAGTTTACTGGCAGTTAGTAGGTTGCTCTTCTCTGGAATGAAGCATCACACTGAATGTATTTAATTTTTTTACATTGCGAATTACATCTAATTACATTGTAGTGAATTGCTCATTATAAAATCAATTTGTATTCTTTATTTTATATGGGAGGTTTCAATCTAAATTGAAATCAATTGAAAACGAAATACATGTCATGCTACTGGATCTTAAATCCCAGAAGCACCTGCTCTAACAGCTCACTGTGAGGTGTCTGTGTGAGTCAAATGTATTGT
>NW_019943293.1:21936-24700 GCF_002910315.2 Salvelinus sp. IW2-2015 | reverse complement strand
CTCCCTCCTCTTTCTCTGAGTAGAGGAACCTGGTCTGTCCTCCCTCCTCTTTCTCTGAGTAGAGGAACCTGGTCTGTCCTCCCTCCTCTTTCTCTATACTATACTACCCGTCCCTTTTCATGCGTGTTCATATGACAGAAAAAGATTAACAAGCATTTGGCTGGCATGAATTTACTTACTATCGTATTTAAGGACATCCGCCGGTTTCCTATGTTTTCGCCTGTCCTCCTCTCCTGCCTCAATTCCTGAGCGAGTACCACCAGCGATACGGCGCAACCATTTTGTGTCAATAATGACACTGTCCTGTCGCCGACTGTGTGTGTGTGTACTGGCGCAGGGGCTGGCGCGACAAGCGTGAAAGAGCTTGCACCATAAGCACATGCAGTATTATGTGCATGTAATGTCATTTATATAAAAAACTTTAAAAAATCTGCCTTTGTCTCTTCTCGACTTTGTCTAAAGTGAAAAAAAGCATAGTTTACTGGCAGTTAGTAGGTTGCTCTTCTCTGGAATGAAGCATCACACTGAATGTATTTAATTTTTTTACATTGCGAATTACATCTAATTACATTGTAGTGAATTGCTCATTATAAAATCAATTTGTATTCTTTATTTTATATGGGAGGTTTCAATCTAAATTGAAATCAATTGAAAACMAAATACATGTCATGCTACTGGATCTTAAATCCCAGAAGCACCTGCTCTAACAGCTCACTGTGAGGTGTCTGTGTGAGTCAAATGTATTGTGTCATGTTACCGAGACGATTTACATCCCGAATTACACACTATTCCCTGTGTAGTGCACTGCTTCTGACGAGAACCCTACGGGCCACCATATATACGAAATAGGGTGCCATTTGGCATAGACGCAGGCGCCAGAACGAATTCAGTTGGACCTTTAATGGCCATTTTAATTTCCATTGGGGTTTATTCAACGAACCTCCTATGTGTGCATGCGCTTGCGCGTTCACATTTATTTTTAAATGGCTGTAATAGTAAAGAGTAAAGACCATAGGCAGCTCGTGAGTTTGAATTTTGTGGAAGCTTACAATTTATCTTAGAAATTTCCACCGATCTGCGTGCCAGTTATGGTTACTTTTAGATGCACATTTTCTTGGGACAGTTTCATTTCAATAATAACGTTACACAAAGGGTGAATCTCAATTGTGTTTCACACTTGATTATTTTTGGAGTGAGATGTTCACTATTATGTCCACAAGAGGGCAGTCACAGCTCAGTTAAGTTGTTATAACACACACACACACACACACACACACACACACACACACACACACACTCATGGGGAAGGTGTGTTTCTCTTTGTTAACAACAACTGATCTTTAATATCAGGAAGTCTCAAAGTTCTGCTCGCCTGAGTTAAAATGCCTCACGATAAGCTGAGACCATACTATGGTAAGAGAGTTTTCATCTATATTTTTCATAGCTATCTATTTACCACCACAAACCGATGCTGGCACTAAGACCGCACTCAACGAGCTGTATAGGGCCAAAACCAAACAAGAAAATGCTCATACAGAGGCGGGGCACCTAGTGACCGGTAAATTGAGGAGTTTACCACATCAGTCACCGGCTTCATTAAGAAGTGCATTGACGACATCGCCCCCACAATGACCATTCGTATATATATTCGTACGTACATATCCCAACCAGAAGCCATGGATTACAGGCAACATCCGCACTGAACTAAAGGGTAGAGCTGCCATTTTCAAAGAGCGGGACACTAATCCGGATGCTTAGCCTTTGTGATCGCGCTCTCCGTAGCCGATATAAGACCTTTAAAGTTCATTCGCAAGGCCGTGGGGTCAGATGGATTACCAGGACGCATACTCAGAGCATGCGCTGGCCAGCTGGCAAGTGTCTTCACACTGACATTTTCAACTCTCCCTGACCCAGTTGCAATACCTACTGTTTCAAGCAGACCACCATAGTCCGTACCGAAGTCTTTCAAAGCATTTCATGACTGCAGATGTGAGTGCTGGAGCCAGGTTACCTTATATACAGATATTGCATCATCTGTGGATCTGTTGGGGAGGTATGCAAATTGGAGTGGTTCCAGGGTGTCTGGGTTGATGGTGTCAATGTGAGCCATGATCAGTCTTTCAAAGGCATTTCGTGACTGCTGATGTGAGTGCTGCAGCCAGGTTGCCAGGTTACCTTATATCTATGTAATTGGCATGCTGACTGCAGGAATGTCCTCCAAAGCTGTTGAGAGATAATTGAATGTTCCTTTCTCTACCATAAGCCGCCTCCAACTTCGTTTTAGAGAATTTGGCAGTACGTCCACCGGCCTCACAACCGTAGACCAAATTAACCACTGCAACCCAGGACCTCACATGCGGCTTCTCCCCTGCGGGATCGTATGAACCAGCCACCTGGACAGCTGATGAAACAGGAGGATATTTCCTGCGTAATAAATAACTTTTATGAGGAAAACTAAATCTGATTGACTGCACAGTGGGTGGTCTGGCTCCCAAGGTGAGCTGCACCCCTCACAGTCATGTGAACATCCTATAGATTAGGGCCTAATTATTTTTTTTGAATTACTGATTTCCTTATATGAATACCGTAAAATAGTGATTTTTGCATGTTGCGTTTTATTTTTCTCTTCAGTATATATTCACATGTACTACTTATTTTGTACTCACTCTAACTGTGACTCTGACTGTGACAAGCTCTAACAGTCATCCTTACCCCCCTGCTGGACCTGACGTGACAAGGCTACGGCAGGGGCGCTGTCCATTAC
>NW_019943293.1:14259-21911 GCF_002910315.2 Salvelinus sp. IW2-2015 | reverse complement strand
AGGAGATAATTGAATGTTTTTCTCTACCATAAGCCGCTCCAACTTCGTTTTAGAGAATTTGGCAGTACGTCCAACCGGCCTCACAACCGTAGACCAAATTACATGCAGCCCAGGACCTTCACATGCGGCTTCTCCCCTGCGGGATCGTATGAGACCAGCCACCTGGACAGCTGATGAAACGGAGGAGTATTTCTGCCTGTAATAAATAACTTTTATGAGGAAAAACTAAATCTGATTGACTGCACAGTGGGTGGTCTGGCTCCCAAGGTGAGCTGCACCCTCACAGTCATGTGAAATCCATTAGATTAGGGCCTATTATTTTTTTTAATTGACTGATTTCCTTATATGAACTGAACTCCGTAAATAGTTGAAATTTTGCATGTTGGCGTTTTTATTTTTCTTCAGTATTATTCACATGATACTATTATGTTCATTCCTAACTGCTGACCTGACTGTGACAAGGCTACAGTTCGATTACCCCCCCTGCTGACCTGACTGTGACAAGGCTACAGTCCATTACCCCCCCTGCTGACCTGACTGTGACAAAGCTACAGTTCCCATTACCCCCCCTGCTGACCCTGACTGTGACAAGGCTACAGTCCCATTACCCCCCCTGCTGACCTGACTGTGACAGGCACCAGTCCCATTACCCCCCCTGCTGACCTGACTGTGACAAAGCTACAGTGCCATTTGCGGCCAGTACAGGAAGCCCTTATTGATTTAAAACTCGTGTTTAATACGAGCAAAACTATAACTAAATACATGTTGTTTTCATAAGATTGTCTCAGATGGATTACATCTTCACTCATCGGATGGTTCAATAATCAAACAAGTCCCTGAATACAAATACCTTGGTATTTGGATTGACAATGATTTAACATTTAAAAAGCATATGAATACGTCTATTAAGAAGCTAAGATTTAAAGTGGGCTTTAAATAAAAATAAAAAAAATTGAAAAAGATCTTGTCTCTCTCTTTTCAGTCAGCAGGAAGCAGATTGTTCAGTCAACCTTCCTACCTGTTCTCGATTATGGTGATGCTATTTATGAAAGTGCAGTTGCCTCTACTCTTKAACCCCTGGATGCCGTTTGTCATAACGCCCTTCGTTTTTATCACAAGAMACAGTTTTATTACTCATCACTGTAATTCTTTACCAAAAAAGGTTGGCRGGACCTATTTAAAGTCACGTACATCACATCATTATGCTCTTTTTTTGTTTACAAAGCCCTGTTTCATACGCTTSCCACTTACCTAACATCACTGTTAAGATTTAAAATGACATGTTATTAGGGTTGGTTTAATTTTGGATACTCCTTATGTACATCAGCCTTTCATTTCCTCGCACCCTATGTTTGGAATAATCTAAAGACATTTCGATTGGATGATTTGAAGTRTCTAGTGAAATTTTATAACGAGGAATGTGTTTGTTTTCATTGACTTTTTGTATCGAGGCGGCATGTACCCTAGTGGTTAGAGTGTTGGGCCAGTAACCGAAAGGTTGCTGGATCGAATCCTCGAGCTGACAAGGTAAAAATCTGTTGTTCTGCCCCTGAACAAGGCCATTAATCCACCGTCATTGTAAATAAGAATTTGTTCTTAAACTACTTAGCAGTCCTGTGGCTTATGGGAGGAGCTGTTGGTTCTAGACTTGGTGCATCGGTATCGCTTGCCATGCAATATCATTTAAAACAGTCCATGACTTGGGTGGCTGGAAGTATTTGACCATTTTAAGGGCCTTCCTCTGACACCGCCTGGTATAGAGGTCCTGAATGGCAGGAAGCTCAGCCCCAGTGATGTTATTTACCTTATTTCAACAGGGAAGTCATATTAAGACTAAATTCTTTGTATTGTATTGCACAATACAAAAACAAGCACATACAACAGGCAAGTGTATTTAAACATAAATAAAGGCAATATACACATTAAGATTTTGTGCTGGTGTACCCCAGCACACCCACTCAGTACTGGTACCCTGTGTATATAGCCTAGTTATTATATGTACATATCTACCTCAACCACCTCGTACCCCAGCACATCCCATAGTCTGGTACCCTGTGTATTAGCCTAGTTATTATATGTACTATCTACTCATACGACACCTTTCTTCCAGCACACCTCAGTCTGGTCCCTCTGTGTATTAGCCAGTTATTATTGTACTATATCCTCAACACCTCGTACCCAGCACATCCATAGTATGGTTACTCTGTGTATACTAGCTAGTTATGTTATATGTACATATCTATCAAGACCTCGTACCCCAGCACATCCACTCAGTACTGGTACTGTGTATTAGCTAGTTATATATGTAACATATTTGACTCACCACTCGTCCGCACCCACTCATGTATGGTACCTGTGTATATGTGCTAGTTTTATATGTACATTTCTACTCTCAACCACTTCGTACCCAGTAATTCACTCAGTACTGGTATCTGTTTATAGCTCAGTTATTATATGTACATATCTACTCAACTACTGTACCGCAGCCACCGCCTCTACTGTACCTGTTGTATATAGGCCTAGATTATTAGTATTATATTCTACATACCACATACAGTACATCCTCAGTACTGCGTACTCTGTGTAATCTAGCCTAGTTATTATAGTGTAATTCTAACCTAACCACCTCGTACTTGATCTCAGTACTGGTAGCCTGTGTATGTAGTCCTCAGTTAGTTGTGTCATTGGTATTTGTATTATACTTTTATAAGTTAGTGATTGCTTGATTATTTCTTCTATTTTCTTTCTCTCTGCATTGTTGTCAAAGGACCGTAAGCAGCAATTTCACTGTTAGTTCTACACTTGCTTTGTTACAGCATTTCACTGTATTAGTCTATCAGCCTGTTGTTTCTAAGTCTGTGACAAATTTTTTTTCAGTGGTGTGATTAATAGATTTAAAAATTGATTTTTGACACACACCACACACACACGCTCGGTCTGTCAGACTACCCTGGACTATGATTGGTTTTACCAGGACATGGTGATCAGCGTCCATCTACGCTGACAGGATTGTTTACAGTGATCAGGTGGTATGGAGTCCTCGTACTCTGTACATCTTGGTTTTTCCAGTGAGGTGATAATGGAGTCCATCTACCTTGACAGGATTGTGTCTAGGAGGTGATAATGGAGTCCATCGTACCCTGAGCATGTTGTTCCTCTACAGGACAGGTGATATGAGTTCATTTCCCTGCAGGATTGGTTTTTAGCCAGGACTGGTGAGTTATGGTTCCATCTACCTTGCAGGATTGTTTGTTACCAAGGACTGGTGATATGGAAGTCACCTACCTGAAGTGTTCTACCAAGGATAAGGTGGTCAGGATCCATTATTCCTGCACAGGATTTGTTGGTTTACCAGGAAGGTTGATAAGGGTCCATCTCCCTGATCATGTTGTTTCTAACAGGACAGGTGAGTAATGGTAGTCCATCTACCCTGAGGAGGATTGTATGTTTTACCAGGACTGGTGATATTGGATGTCCATCTGACCGCTGACAGGGATTGTTTCTACGCAGGACCGGTGATAATGGAGTCCATCTAACCCTGACAGGATTGTTTCTGGAAGGTGCTGTCTTCTACAGTTTGTATGTTTCTGGGTATGGGCCGGTCTGGGAAGTGCTGTCTATTAAGTGTTTTAAATTAAGTGAGTCTTGTTCGTGGGGCCGCCACATTTACATTAAAATGTATTTTAAACTAAGAACCTACGCGCACTGATTATATAGGCTATTTTACGCAGCATGGTTAGAGGCACAACAACACCCACCAGGCCACACACACAAGTATGATTCTTCACACACCCACACACCAGCAGCACCACAAATACCACACACAACACACAAAACAGCTCAACACAGCACACACACACACACACACAACACCAACACACAACCACACACACACCACACAATACACAACTTGGGGAATTGCTATGCTGGTAGATTGTCAATGGAGATACAGTACCTATGAGGAAGACATCAGGGGAGAGGTTATTTAGAACGTTGATTATTCACAGTTGTTTGGTCATATTCAGTTCTGTGCAGCTTCCAGACTTTTTTTTTCTCTCGGTGCTCGCTCATGTTTCACATCAGGCCTCGCTGAGTGTGTTGTTCTTTAGGCAATCAGCACTGCACGGCTGGTATTCAAACGACCCTAATCTCAGCGTGGTACTTGTCAGGGAGATCGGTCATTACCTCACGTTTCAGATTCTCACTTATAAATCAATCCATCTCACTCTCAACGCTTTTATAATCTCGCTCACTTCTAAATTCGATCACTTACTATATCTCATCACTTCTATAAATCTCCATTCTATAATGTCCTCACTGGTCTATATACGTCATCACTTACATATAATCCTCTCACTTCTATATATCTCACTTCAACTCCTCATCTTCATATTTTATCTTAAATTTACAACATTTAGTCATTTAGCCATGACGCTCTTATCAGAGCGACTTATCAATTGGAAAGTTTATACATATTCTCCTGGTCCCTCGTGGGTAATTGACCCCCTGGGCGTTATCAGCGCCATGCTCTAACACAACTGAGGCCAGAGCATTCGGGCATGTGACAAGGCATGTGACACATAGTTTCTTTTATGGTGTGTTTAATATATTTATAAAATTGATTTGAACCACACACACAAGAAAGCACACACAGATCCACACAGCCACAGACCACACACACGCACATCACATCAGGCCGCACACACACCACACACACGCTACCTACACACACACACGACACACACACCCACACACCACTAACACACACACACACAGAGAAGACTATTAGTTGTTTTCATTAGAGCAAGTGGTGGCTGCCCGTCGCGCAAAGACAGCACTCGCATCGTCTGTACAACTACCCTGACAGGATTGTTTTCTACAAGGACAGGTGATAATGGAGTCCATCTACCCTGACAGGATTGGTGTCTACCAGGAAGGTGATAAGTAGTCCATCTACCCCGGGTGCCAACACGGCGGCATAATCTCATCACTTCTATAATTTCATAAATTCTAATTATATCATAATCTACCTCACTTCTTAATATCATAGGAACCAACAGCTAAAGAGAAAGGTTACAAGGATGAGAGGACTTGGACAGCTTCTTCATTCTATGAGGATGTATAATCTGAGGTAATATATTTGAGTTGATATATATCTTGAGGATGTATAATTTGTAGAGATGACATCTTGAGTATTATATAATCTTGAGGATGTATACATCTTGAGGATGTATAATCTTGAGGATCGTTATAATCTTGAGGTGGGTATATAATTTGAGGATGTATTAAGTCTTTTGAGGATGTATAATTTGGATGGTATATATCTTGAAGGATGTATAATCTTGAGTAATTTATTCTTGAGGATGTCTAATCTTGAGGCGTGTATAATCTTGAGGATGTATAATATCTTGAGGATTGACATAATCTTGGGAGTATAATCTAGGATGTATAATCTTGGAGTATTATAATCTTGAGGTGTTAATAATCTTGAGGATGTTAATCTATAATGAGGATTCTTGAGGATGTTAATCTGGAGGATGTTATTTGAGTTATATAAATCTTGAGGATGTTAATCTTGAGGTATTTGATATATCTTGGATGTATAATCTGAGGATGTATAATCTTGAGGGATGTATAATTTGAGGTCTAATCTTGAGGATGTATAATCTTGAGGATTATATTCTTGAGGATTAAATCTTGGGATGAATAATTTCGAGGATGTATACATTTGGAGGATATTAACTTAGGATGTTATCTGAGGATGTATATCGAGGATTTATCGAGGATATATTGAGGTATAATCTTGAGGATCTGGTGATAATTTGAGGTGGTATAATTTGAGTGATACTGGATATACTTGACGTCGTTGAGGAATTTGGATTTTTAGGATATATCTTGAGGATATTGAAGGAATTTTCGAGATGCTATGTTTTAAGCAGTTAAGAGTTTCATGATTACTAATCTAGGCATGTCTAACTGAATGTCAACTATGATCCCTGGCTCAGGTTTTGGTAAGATAAATACAATACATTTCTGTTTTCTATCAATCAAGCCAGTTTTAGTTTACAGAAGTCTTTTGGGAGACAACCGCATGGGCGTGTGCAAAATTGCACCCTATTTCTTTGGTAGTGCATGGTCAAGAGTGAGTGCACTACAAAGGGAATAGGGTGATTTTGGAATGCAACACCTTTTTATATTTTATTTTTCACCTTTATTTTAAACAGGTAGGCTAGTTAGAAAGTTCTCATTTACAACTGCGACCTGGCCAAGATAAAGCAAAGCAGTTCGACACATACAACGCAGGTTACACATGGTAATACAAAACATACAGTCAATAACACAGTAGAAAAGGTCTATATACAATGTGTGCAATGAGATAGATAAGACTGAACTCGGATAGATCATGTTTGCTTATCCGCTTGCCTCTTCGCTTGCTCCCGAATCCATCTGCAAATCACGTGTGTATCGTTCTGGTGGCAAGGCGACCGGGAGCTTGCCAAAGTGTGCTTTTCTCCGGGGTCAGGGGTCAGCCGCATCAATCACGGCTTCGCCAGGGCATCTTCTTGGAGAGACTAGCAACAGTGCCGGCGACCGGCGTGGCGTTGGGGGGGGGCACTCGTGGTCTGCGGAGGGAGCCTGAAGGACGTACACTCTCTCTTACACGCACACCACATCACACAACACACACCACCCACCACACACACACATACCACAACGTAGCACCACACAGTCTTCACACACATCACACACAGACAGTTCACTAACGGCAAGCACACACACACAACACACCCTCACCGTTACAGCTCCAGACACACCACACAACAACCCAACACACATACCACACACAATCACACAACACACACACACACACACGGACACACACACCAACAACACACACACCACCACACACACACACACACACCCCCACACGAGAGAGGCGGAGGGGGCTCTGTGCCTCCTCATCCATCAGGCCCAGAGCGAATGGGCCGTCTTCTTCCTCTTTCAATTAGAGACAAAGTGGCGGCCTGCCGTTCTGCAAAGACGGGCCTCGCTGTCTGTCCATCTACCCTGACAGGATTGTTTCTAACCGGACAGGTGATAATGGAGTCATCTACTGACAGGATTGTGTCTACCCAGTGACAGGTGATATGGAGTCCATCTACCCCCTGAAGGATTGTGTCTACCAGGAAGGTGATATGGAGTCCATCTCCCTGAAGGTTTTTCTACCAGACGGTGTAATGGTCCATTCCCGACTCATTATCACTGTCCTGGTAGACCAATCCTGTAGTGGTAGATGGACTCCATTATACCTGTCTGATAGAAAACGATCAGCTAGATTCAGCAGCGGGCGTTTTTTGGTTGTTGAGCGGATGGTGAAGGTAGACGGACATAATTACAAATATTATGGCCGTTGACTTTACTGATGGTGGGCCATTGACTTTACTGATGGTGGCCCATTTGACTTTACTGATAGTGGGCATTGACTTTACTGATTGGTGGGCCACTGATCTTTACTGATGGTGGGCCATTGAATTTGACTGATAGTGGCGCATTGACTGTTGACTGAGTGGTCTCGACTTTACTGATAGTGGGCCCATTGATTGAACTGTATATGTGGCCATTGAATTGATGCTGAGTAGTGGGCCATGATT
>NW_019943293.1:12500-14234 GCF_002910315.2 Salvelinus sp. IW2-2015 | reverse complement strand
ATGCGGTGATCACTTCCTATAATCTCCTCACTTCTATATCTCCTCACTTCTATAATTTAATTTACAATTTGAATGTCAATTTACAGACGCTCTTATCCAGAGCGACTTACAAATTGAAGTATCATACATATTTACTTCATCCTGATCCCCTTCACCGTGGTTGGAAGTGATAACGCCACAGAATTCCATTGGCGTTAAAGCAGCCATGCTCTACCCAACTGAGCCACACGAGGACCTAGGGCTGACTAAGAGACACATTGTGAGTCCATATTTTTTTAGTGTGTGGTTAAATAGATGTTAAAGAAAAATTTGAATTTGACACACACACACATTAGCGCACATGATGTTTGACCTTCTTCCACACCTACTTTTGCGGAGTTCCACGTTCTTGAAAAGGACATTCTCACACACCCAACCAACAGCAACACCCCACACAACAAGACTTTCCCACTTGAATTGGTGATAAACACAATGGTGTCAGCAATCACACAATCCACCAACACCACCACACCCACCGCGCACATACAACATACAGTTGCCCATTCACCAACACCACACACACCACACACCACACACACACCATATAATACACCACACCACAGAGAAGAACACTCCAAGCAGATTAGGAGTTGTTTTTTCATTAGAGCAAGTGGTGGCTGCCCGTCTGCCAAGACAGCACTCGGTCGTCTGTCAACTACCCTGACAGGATTGTTTTACTACAGGAGACAGGTGATAATGGAGTCCATCTACCCTGACAGGATTGTTGTCTACCAGGAACAGGTGATAATGGAGTCCATCTACCGGGGGTGCCACACGGGACCTGCATAATCATCACTCATCTATAATTTCATAAATTCTAAATTAATATCCATACCTCACTTTTCATAATCATAGGAACAAACAGCTAAAGAGAAAGTTACAAGGATGAGAGAGACTTGGACAGCTTCTTCTTACTATAAGTCGAAGGATGTATAATCTTTGAGGATAATAATCCTTGAGGATATAATCTTGAGGATGTATAATCTTGAGGATAGATAATCTTGAGTATATATAATCTTGAGGATGTATAATCTTGAGGATGTTAATCTTGAAGGTGTATATAATCTTGAGTATATATAATTTGAGGATGTATAATCTTGAGGATGTATAAATCTTGGGATGTATAATCTTGAAGGATGTATAATCTTGAGTATATATATCTTGAGGATGTTAATCTTGAGATGTATTAATTGAGGATGTATAATAATCTTGAGAACATAATCTTGAGGATGTATAGATCTTGAGGATGTATATCTTGAGTATTATAATCTTGAGATGTTATCTTGAGGATCATAATCTTGAGGATGTATAATCTTGAGGATGTATATCTTGAGTGATGTATAATCTTGAGGATAAATCTAGATAATCTTGAGGATATAATCTTGTGATGAGGATGTATAATTTGAGGATTTAATCTTGAGGATGTATAATCTTGAGGATTATAATCTTGAGGATGTATAATCTTGAGGATAATAATTTGAGGATGTATAATCTTGAGGATAATAATTTGAGATGAATTTGAGGATGTATAATCTTGAGGATGTATATTGAGATACTTTTGAGGATGTATAATCTTGAGGATTATAATCTTGTGTATAATCTTGAGGTGATCTTTAGGATGTATATCTTAGGTGAGTGATACTTGATATATCTTGAGATAGCTATGTTAAAGCAGAAGAGTTCATGATCAATCTA
>NW_019943293.1:0-10000 GCF_002910315.2 Salvelinus sp. IW2-2015 | reverse complement strand
ACACCCATCATAGCGTTAACTACCGGCCAATTGGATCATCAGGATTCTGCAGACTGGTGTTAACTACCGGCCGATTGGATCATCAGGATTCTGCAGACTGGCGTTAACTACCAGCCAATTGGATCATCAGGATTCTGCAGACTGGCGTTAACTACCGGCCAATTGGATCATCAGGATTCTGCAGACTGGCGTTAACTACCGGCCAATTGGATCATCAGGATTCTGCAGACTGGCGTTAACTACCGGCCGATTGGATCACCAGGATCTACAGGCTGATGGACAGAGCCAGACATCTCTGAGACGGTTTCACACATATATTACCCAGCTAGCTCATTTGGTTCCTTTGAAGTTGTGGGAACGTACATTTTTGGTTTCCCATTGGTTCTGGGAACAAAGCCGTATGTTCCATGATCAGTAAAACTGAAGGGTTTCTTTGAACGTTTTGACAATGGAAGTGAACGTTTTGCCTGTTCTGGGAACCTTTCCCTGAAAGTTTTATTAACGTTCTGAGAATGGAAATTATTTTATTTGAAGGCTATTAAATAACATTCTGAGAACATTCTCTTAATGTTGTGAATGTTTTGAACAAAATGTAAAGGTTATTTGGATGTTTTTGAATAACTTCCTTTAAAAACTTTCACTGAATGTTTCAATAAGACTGCTAGCTTAGGTTTACTGTTTTAAACTCCAAGCACAGATAGGACATACGGAAATTCCTTTGCATAGACATCGTATTAATCGCATTAATAAACACAATTTATTTTTTATTTTGGCACAGCATCAGTGAGATTCAAACTTCTGATCTTCTGTTTTCTAGCCATGGAATGAGTCCACTGCGCCACCAGGATGGAGCGATCATGCCATGTTGTTTTTTAACTCATACAAAGCTGTTCATTTTAGTCTTTTCAAACAGACCCCATTTCAAAGGAAACGAGCACTCATTAAGATCAGGTGTGGCCAATTAGTGGGCGCGGCCAGCACACCTGAACACACTTAACGAGATAGAGGAATGAGGGTTTTGTTGACGCTCCAGAACGGAACATATATGTTTTTAAATAACGTTCTTAAAACGTTCTTTGAATGTTACTAATGTTTTCTTGCGGTTTCTATGGAAAGAGGGAGCAAAGTGAGAGTGAGAGAAATACACCTAGGTTTATTTTACATAAGCAATGCATGTGTAATGAAAACGGCAGATGTAGGGGACTTTTTTCTAAAGATCGACTAAACGTTTAAACAACGGTGGATTTTTATTTTGTCTAACTTTCAGTGATGTGTTTTTTGTGTTTTTTGAATAAATGATGATTAACGAATAATTGTGAAGGTACGCGGGGCACGTGATGGCTCCACTACTCACTTAATTAATCTTGGGGTGGCAGGTAGCCTAGTGGTTAGAGTGTTGGGCTTGTGATCAAAAGGTTGCTACATCAAATCCTCAGCGCTGACTAGTTGTTCTACCCCTGAACAAGGCAGGCAGGTAGCCTGCTGTCATTGTAAATAAAAATGTGTTCTTAACGGACTTGCCTTGTTAAATGAAGGTCGAACCCTTTTTTWAAATTTTTATATCTACTCCTTGAAAATGAAATGTTTTCAACTATGACAATAATGTTTCTTTGCAGGACAAGGATTGTCCTGATTGTCAACTATGCCTAAATTGCTTTTACCTGATTGGCCGGCAAGTTTCACCATCCAATTAGTTCAGAGCTATGGACCGTGGCGATACGTTGACACATGAGAACTATTGGAATATGGCAAATATTAGTCAATCATTGCATTCTATCCATGTTGGCTTTCGCTGAGACATGAAACAGATACAGTGCCTTCAGAAAATATTCACATCCCTTGACTTTTTCCACATTTTGATGTGTTAAAATTAGATTTTTTGGGAGGGAGAGGTTTTTTTCCCGGCTGGGGTGGGGATCTTGGCTGGTTGAGGGCCAGCTCTCAGGGATCTGGGGGGATCTTGGTGGTTGAGGGCATCTGGGAACTGTGGGGGGGATCTTGCTGGTTGAGGGCCAGCTCTCGGGGAACTGTGGGGGGGGGGATCTTGGCTGGTTGAGGGCAGCTCTCGGGGAACTGTGGGGGGGGGATCTTGGCTGGTTGAGGGCCAGCTCTCGGAAACTGTGGGGGGGATCTTGGATGGTTGAGGGCCAGCTCTGGGACTGTGGGGGGGGGGATCTTGGCTGTTGAGGGCAGCTCTCTGGGAACTGTTGGGTGGCAGTTTCGGGAACTGTGGGGGGGGATCTTGGCTGGTTGAGGGCCAGCTCTCGGGGAACTGTGGGGTTGGGATCTTGGCTGGTTGAGGGTCAGCTCTCAACGATTGGGAACTTAGGCCTCTTTTGTTATGGCAAGCCTAAATAAGTTCAGGAGTAAAAATTTGCTTAAAAAGTTACATAATAAGTTGCATGGACTCCCTCTTCGTGCAATAATATTGTTTAACATGATTTTTGTATGACTACCTTATCTCTGTGCCCCACACATACACTTATCTGTTAGGTTCCTCAGTTAAGCAGGGAATGTCAAATACAGATCAAACCACAAAGACCAGGGAGGTTTTCCACTGCCTCACAAAGAAGAGCAGCTATTGGTAGATGGGTAAAAATAAAAAAAAGCAGGCACTGAATATGTCTTTGAGCATGGTGAAGTTATTAATTACACTTTGGATGGTGTATCAATACACCTAGTCACTACAAAGATACAACTCAGTTGACAGAGAGGAAGGAAACAGCTCAGGGATTTCACCATGAGGCCAATGGTGACTTTAAAACAGTTATAGAGTTTAATGGCTGTGATAGGAGATAACTGAGGATGGATCAACAACATTATAGTTACTCCACAATACTAACCTAAATGACAGAGTGAAAAGAAGTAAACCTGTACAGAATCAAACTTTTCCAAAACAAACATCCTGTTTGCAACAAGGCACTAAAGTAATACTGCAAAAAATGTGGCAAAGCAAATCACTTTTTGTCCTGAGGGCAAATTGTTTGGGGCAAATCCAATACAACACATTTTTGAGTACCACTCTCCATATTTTCAAGCATAGTGGTGACTGCATCATGTTATGGGTACACTTGGGATTGTTAAGAACTGGGGAGTTTTTCAGGATAAAAAAATAAACGGAATGGAGCTAAGCACTGTCAAAATCCTAGAGGAAAACCTGGTTCAGCCTGCTTTTCACCAGATACTGGGAGATGAATGAATTTGAAAAGAATAATGGGCAAATGTTGCACAATCCAGGTGTGGAAAACTCTTAGAGACTTACCCAGAAAGACTCAGAGCTGTAATCGCTGCCAGAGGTGATTCTACAGAGTTTTGACTCAAGGGTGTGAATACTTATGTAAATGAGAGATTTCTGTATTTAATTTTCAACACATTTGCAAACATTAAAAAAAACATGTAATTATGGGGTATTGTGTGTAGATGGGTGAGAAAAAAAATCTATTTAATCCAAACCAAGAATAAGTTTAAAAGGTATGAATGCTTTCTGAAGGCACTGTAGGACACACAGTCTGTAGCCAATTTATTAATTAAAACCTCTTGACACTACAGGGGGTGCTGTTTCAACTTGGACATTTATCATTCCCAAATTAAACTGCCTCGTACTCAATTCTTGCTCGTACAATATGCATATTATTATTACTATTGGATAGAAAACAATCTCTAGTTTCTAAAACCGTTTGAATTATGTCTGTGGGTGAACCAGAACTCTTTCTGCAGCGAAATCCATGACAGGAACTGCGAAGGTCTGAAAACGAGGCTCTGTTCTCAGATCAGTTTAAAGCTCTGTATGTATCCTATGGGTCGACATGAACTGCACCCGCCTGTGCTGGATGTCAGTAACCAATGAGAAGTGGAATGGAGTTGTCTACGCGTAGTTCTCAGAGCTTATAAAGGCAAGGAAACGAAGTGCGCTCTCTTTTCGTCGTTCGTCATTGCGCAAAGCAAGACCTCAAGATGGCATTTTGAAACGCTCAGTTATCGGCCTTAGCTATATCCGTCTGTAATTTAATTCGATATAGGTGTTAGAAACATCATAACGAAGTTATTTTAAACCGAGTTATATCAGTTTAGCGAGTATATTGCTATTTTGGAATTTCTTAGTATTGCGTTTTGGGGATTTGGGAAATGTTGTCACATAGCTATTGTTAGCTGCTAATTCCGAAGTTGAAGACGTACGTTTTTACAACCAAGCAACGATTCTTTTGGACAAGGACACCTTGCCCAAGATTCTGATGGAGCTCGTCCAAAAGTAGAACTATTTATGATGTTATTCCGTATTTATGTGGAAAATGTAAACGCATTTTGTGCGCCGTTATTGCGGCACTGGTCTGGCTGTAACGCACACTGTATGTCTAGTAACGTTAATTTTAAAAATCTAACTCAGCGGTTGCATTAATAACTAATGCATCTTTCATTTGCTGTAACCTGTATTTTTTTGTCAATCTAATCGATATAATCGTAAACTTAGGTGCCTTTCAAGATAGGCCGGCAAGAATGCATGACCTGTTGCCACTGATCACATTGTATAACAACGATTTGTGCTGCTAAATATGCACATTTTCGAACAAAACCTATATGCATTGTGTAATATGAATGTTACAGGACTGTCATCTGACGAAGTATATCAAGGTTAGCCAAAATTATATATCTTTTGCTGTATTGTTACGATCGCTACCTGTGCTGCTGGTAAATTGCTTGTGTTTCTGCCTATTGTGCTAAGCTAATATAATGCTATATTGTGTTTTCGCTGTAAAACCACTTAAAAATCTGACATATTGGCTGGATTACAAGATGTTGGGCTTTCATTTGCTGTACGCTGTGTATTTTTCAGAAATGTTTTAAGATGAGTAATTAGGTATTTGACGTTGTCTCTGTAATTATTCTGGCAGCTTCGGCACTATTTCAGATTGCAGCTGCAATGTAGAACTGTGATTTTACCTGAAATATGCATTTTTTTCTAAAAAAACATATGCTTACAATAAATATGTTATCAGACTGTCATCTTATGAAGTTGTTTCTTGGTTAGTGGCTATTTATATCTTTATTGGTCGAATTAGTGATGGCTACTGAGGAGTAAAAAAACTGGTGGAGTAAAAAAAGTGGTGTCTTTGCTAACGTGGTTAGCTAATAGATTTACATATTGTGTCTTCCCTGTAAAACATTTTAAAAATCAGAAATGATGGCTGGATTCACAAGAATGTGTATCTTTCATCTGGTGTCTTGGACTTGTGATTTAATGATATTTAGATGCTAGTATTTTACTTGTGACGCTATGCTAGCTATGCTAGTCAGCTTTTTTACTGTGGGGGGTGCTCCCGGATCCGGGTTTGGGAGAATTAGAGGTTAATGTGCAACTTGCCATAATGGAACATCACCCTTTTTATTCCACACAGTTTCTTTTTAGATGTGTCGTCATTACGTACATCCAGCTTGTCACGTTCGTCCTTCTTCCTCATCTGAGGAAGGAATGTAGGCAAGGATCGGAGGACCAATGCGCAGCGTGATATGAATACATCGTTATTTATTAACGAAGACACTGAATAAACTTTACAAAACAAATAAACGGACAAACGCGCGAAAACCAACAGTCCCGTATGGTGACATACCACAAAGACACAGAAACAGGAACAATCACCCACAACCCACAATGACAAAACAGGCTACCTAAATATATGGTTTCCAATCAGAGACAACGACTAACCTGCCTCCTGATTGAGAACCATATCAGGCACACACATAGAAATAGACAAACTAGACATACAACATAGAATGGCCACTCGCAGATCACACCCTGACAAACAAAACATAGAACCATACAAAGGCACTCTAATGGTCAGGGCGTGACACAGCTGTTTTTAATCGACACAAGATTGTTAAATGGAAACACACTAGTAGGCAATTGTCACGTCTATTTTCTATGAAAAAGTTCTAAATGTCAACAACAACAAAATATCCCTGGACAATTGAATGGAAACGAGTGAGATACAGATAAACTGAAGACCCTTTCTATCACACAACTCAAAGTTTTTGATCTATGATTCATTTTTTGATAAACGTTCAGCCAACCCCAGGTATACTGTAGTACTGAGAACACCTTCAACTGTTTAATAAGCTGTTCCCTTTCAGTCAGTCAACTTTGGTACAACACACTATGGGGGAGTCGCACTCTTGTGACCTCGGTTGATAGAATCTACAATCAAGGCTGACTATCACCAATGAAATCTACACCTTGCTGGAAGCCCCGCCTTCCACATGTGAAAAGTGCGAGGCTTGGATTCATTCATATAATTATTCCGCTCTTCACCTCTGTGTCAATAGGAACGATTCAAGCTACTAAAACAAACAATTGGAAAATGAGACTGTGTTACATTGCCTCAACTAAACTGTCCCATAGTGGTAGAGCGTGCTCAACCCCTGGACGTTGTGTGCTTAAGTTTGTATGGTCCTCAAAAGTTTCCTAGTCACAAACAATGTTATTCTTCAATTTGCTGGACAGATGGCTAAGAAAGAAACCGAGACGACGATGGCTAAGCCAGGCTCAGGGTCACGATCATGCCCCCAGTCATATGGTTATAGTATTTATCTGAAATACGGCTGGAACACGGGGTAGTCACTAGGCAGCGCACCGTGTGTTTACGGCGGGGACAGGGTAACGTCACTAGGCAGCGCACCGTGTGCTTACGGCTGGGACAGGGGAATGTCACTAGGCAGTGCACCGTGTGTTTTACGGCTGGGACAGGGGAACGTCACTAGGCAGAGCACCGTGTGCTTACGGCTGGGACAGGGGAATGTCACTACGCACCGCGTGTTTTACGGCTGGGACAGGGGAAAGTCACTACGCACCGCGTGTTTATGGCTGGGACAGGGGAAAGTGACTAGGCAGAGCACCGTGTGCTTACAGCTGGGACAGGGGAACGTCACTAGGCAGCGCACCGTGTGCTTACGGCTGGGACAGGGGAACGTCACTATACGCACCGCGTGTTTTACGGCTGGGACAGGGGAAAGTCACTACGCACCGCGGTTTTATGGCTGGGACAGGAAAGTGACTAGGCAGAGCACCGTGTGCTTTACAGCTGGGAGCAGGGGCAACGTCATAGGCAGCGCACCGTGTGCCTTAGGGCTGGGACAGGGGAACGTCACTAGGCGCGCACCGTGTGCTTTACGGCTGGGACAGGGGAAGTCACTAGGCACCGTGTGTTGTACGGCTGGGACAGGGGAACGTCACTAGGCCAGAGCACCGTGTGCTACGGCCTGGGAAAGGGGACGTCACTAGGCAGAGCACGTGTGTTTACGGCTGGACAGGGGTACGTCATAAGGCAGCGCACCGTGCTGTTTACGGCTGGGACAGGGGAACTCACTAGGCCACCGGGGTGGTGTTTCACGGCGGGGACAGGGGACGTTCACTAGGCAGAGCACCGTGTGTTTACGGCTTGGGACAGGGGAACGTCACTAGGCAGCGCACCGTGTTGTTTACGGCTGGGACAGGGGAACGTCACTAGGCAGCGGCACCGTGTTGCTTACGGCTGGGACAGGGGAACGTCACTAGGCAGCCATCGTGTGCTTAAGCCGGCTGGGACAGGGGAACGTCACTAGGCAGCCCATCGTGGTGGCTTACGGCTGGGACAGGGGAACGTCACTAGGCAGAAGCACCGTGTGCTTACGGCTGGGACAGGGGAACGTCACTAGGCAGCCCATCGTGTGCTTACGGCTGGGACAGGGGACGTCCTAGGCCAGCCCATTCGTGTGGCTTACGGCTGGGACAGGGGACCGTCACTAGGCAGAGCACCGGTGTGTTACGCTGGGCCAGGGGAACGTCACTAGCAGCGCACCGTGTGCTTACGGCTGGGACAGGGGAAAGCGTCATAGGCAGAGACCGTGTGTTATGGCTGGGACAGGGGGAACGTCACTAGGCAGCGCACCGTGTGTTTACGGCTGGGACAGGGGAACGTCACTAGGCGCGCACCGTGTTGCTTACGGCTGGGCCAGGGGAAACGTCACTAGCACCGTGTGTTTACGGCTGGGAGCAGGGGAACGTCAGCTAGGCAGCGGCACGCGTGTGTTTACGGCTGGGACAGGGGAACGTTCACTAGGCAGAGCACCGTGTGCTTACGGCTGGGACAGGGGAACGTCACTAGGCAGAGCACGTGTGGTTACGGTTGGGACGGGGAACGTCACTAGGCAGCGCACCGTGTGCTTACGGCTGGGACAGGGGAACGTCACTAGGCCACCGTGGTGTTTACGGTTGGGACAGGGGAAACGTCACTAGGCGCGCACGTGGTGTTTTTACGGCTGGGAGCGGGGAACGTCACTAGGCAGAAGCCACCGTGTGCTTACGGCTGGGACCGGGGAACGTCACTAGGCGAGCACCGTGTGGTTTTTTACGGTGGGACTAGGGGAACGTCACTAGGCAGCGCACGTGTTGCTTACGGCTGGGGACAGGGGAAGTCACTAGGCAGCCGCACCGTGTGCGCACTACCACACTGACGCATCTGGCGGGGGTTCCATGTCTCCACTCTTATCCACCTGTGGAAAGGTTGGGCTTCAAAGCGAGGCGGAGGATTTCATTGGCATTGTTCAGGCGTGATTGTACGATCCTTTAACAGAAGTCATGAGAGTTCAACTCCCATCGTACGTTGTACCGCGTTTCCCTCCTTTCAGAGAACAGTAAGTTATAGTCCATAACGTTACGTTTTGAACATAGTGGTGTTGCTACCTGGTTTTCCTCCTTCAGGGAACAGTAGTTATAGTCATAATGTTTTCGTTTTGGACATACGTGGTGTTGTACCTGGGTTTCCCTCCTTCAAGGGAACAGTAGTTATAGTCATAACGCTTTTAGTTTTGGACATAGTGTGTTGTACCTGGTTTCCTCGCTTCAGAGAACAGTAAGTTATCGTCATAATGTTACGTTTTTAAAAGGGTTTATGTATAGACAACAATGCTTGGAGAGAGAGAGAAGAGAGAGATTAGACTACATCAAGGCCAGTCCTAACCACAGCAGGGAAAGCCTTTTTATGGTATAGGCAGTAAAACATTTAACCAAGGTGCCACATTGTTTTTCTTATGTATTCATTTATATTTCAATTCCAAGAAGAATGAAAGAATGGAAATCGGGTTTATCTTAGACCAAACAGTGTGTTTTGTCCTTCTGCGGGCACTGCTGTGCAGAGCCTTTGAGGCAGGAACGTTTCGTTGTTTCACATTTTTACAACAAAATAGTTTTTTTGTGTGTGTGTGTGTGTTTATTTCCAGTTAGTTGTTAGACACAGACAAAAGGCAGGCGACTTCTTGTGGTCTGAGTGTTTGTGGAAAGAGACAGTTCTGACAGCCCACATCTGTTCCTGGTCTCAGCGGAGGAGAACAGTCTGGAGATGGACAGAGCTGAGAGAGAGGAGGGTAGTAGTAGAGTAGTAGTAGTAGTAGTAGTAGTAGTAGTAAGTAGTAGGTAGTAGTAGTAGTGATGATGGTAAGTAGTAAGTTAGTAGTAGTAGTAAGTAGTAGTGATTGATGGTAGTAGTAGTAGTGTAGGAGTAAGTAAGTAGTAGTAGTAGTGTAGTGATGAATGGTAGTCGTAGTATAGTAGGAGTAGTAGTAATAATGATGATGGTAGTAGTGTAGTTAGTAGTTAGTAATGATTGGTAGTCAGTAGTAGTATAGTAGTAGTCTGATGATGGTAGTAGTTAAGTAGTAATGATGGATGGTAGTAAGTAGTCACGCTCACGTAAATGATGGTAGTAGTTAGTAGTAGTCGTAATGATGATGGTCGTAGTAAAGTAAGTATGCCGTAAGTTAGTATGATGATGGCAGTGGTCTATAGTAGTAGTAAATGTCTGAGGTAGTAGTAGTAATGCTGATGGTTAGTAAAGTTTGTGTAGTAGTAGTAATGATGATGAATCGGAGTAGTAGTAGTAGTAGTATGATGATTGGTTTTGGGAGTAGTAATGCTGATGGTAGTATTGTATAGTAGTGATGATGGTAGTGGTATGTAGTAGTAGTAGTTAGT
>NW_019943292.1:150936-151192 GCF_002910315.2 Salvelinus sp. IW2-2015 | reverse complement strand
ATGTCTTCACACATCTGACTTCCCCTTTCCCTCCTGAGCAACCAGTAAACATTTGCCTGTTTCGAGTTTGTTTTTCACGTCCCCTGCATCCATTTTGCTGTTACGGTGTTTAGAGTTTGTTATAACCATTTGTATTGATGCGATGATAGGCTATAGGTCAGGGCTGTATTGATGCGATGATAGGCTATAGGTCAGGCTGTATTGATGCGATGATAGGCTATAGGTCAGGCTGTATTGATGCGATGATAGGCTATAG
>NW_019943292.1:134197-150428 GCF_002910315.2 Salvelinus sp. IW2-2015 | reverse complement strand
GGTTTGTTATAACCATTTGTATTGATGCGATGATAGGCTATAGGTCAGGGCTGTATTGATGCGATGATAGGCTATAGGTCAGGCTGTATTGATGCGATGATAGGCTATAGGTCAGGCTGTATTGATGCGATGATAGGCTATAGGTCAGGCTGTATTGATGCGATGATAGGCTATAGGTCAGGCTGTATTGATGCGATGATAGGCTATAGGTCAGGCTGTATTGATGCGATGATAGGCTATAGGTCAGGCTGTATTGATGCGATGATAGGCTATAGGTCAGGCTGTATTTGATGCGATGATAGGCTATAGGTCAGGCTGTATTGATGCGATGATAGGCTATAGGTCAGGCTGTATTGATGCGATGATAGGCTATAGGTCAGGCTGTATTGATGCGATGATAGGCTATAGGTCAGGCTGTATTGATGCGATGATAGGCTATAGGTCAGGCTGTATTGATGCGATGATAGGCTATAGGTCAGGCTGTATTGATGCGATGATAGGCTATAGGTCAGGCTGTATTGGTCACATGCGTGCGACGCTCACATGTTTTTCCTAAACAAATGAGGGATTTCGGAAACAGAGCTTTTCAGTAAAAAAACAATATGTCTGAAATTGTTGCTGCTTCAGCATGGACAACTGATAAACACTCGCTGTCTTTCCGCTGCAGAAGGGAGGACACAGCGTGACCATCTTGAGTCATTTGGGTGTCTTAGTTATTCAATCAAACAGTGTGCTTAAAGCGTCCGACAAGCTCAGTGCAAATAGTGGATTTATTCAAACACACAGGGTGGAAAAATGAACGTTTTAAAATGGATTGGTCTGGGGAAATGTTTTTGCTTTAGACACAACTCTCGGTCGACCAAGATTTATTTTGGGAGGGAGGGGGGACAGCTCTAGAGATCTGACTGTTCATGGTCTATGATGTCAGGTGTGTTAATATCATGTGGTGTATTGTAGGTAAGCTGATGCGTTGCCTGCGCTGCCCGGTGGCGTACCATACAGGAGAGGTGTGTGTTGCGGCTGGCAGTGAGATGTTGACCCCCACCACCATCATCTGCACCAACCACTTCTCACCCAAGAAGGGCTACAGCCACCACTCGCATGTCAACGTCAGCTGGTGCTTCGTCTGCTCCAAAGGTACAGATACACAACTACACTACTAACTACACGAATACGCAACTATACACACACAATATCAACGACACATACACCACTAACTACACAGATGCACAGCCACTAACTAGTCAACTTGTCCATTGTTTGGTCAATAGGCTGTTGGTCGACAGATTGTTTTTTTGTCGTGCAGTAGCATATACAGTGCATTCGGACCCCTTGACTTTCCCACATTTTGTTACTTTGAAGCCTTATTATAAAATGAATTCAATTATTTTTCCCCCTCATTAAACTACAAACAATACCCCATAATGACAGCACAAAAAACAGATTCCTCATTTCCTTAAGTATTCAGACCCTTTGCTATGAGACTTGAAATTGAGCTCAGGTGCATCCTGTTTCCATTGATCATCCTTGAGATGTTTCTACAACTTGATTGGAGCACACCTGTGGTAAATTCAATTGATTGGACAAGATCTGGAAAGGCAAACACCTGTCTATATAAGGTCCTACAGTTGACAGTGCATGTTAGAGCAAAAACCACCACTCACACGTCAGCAACACAATTGTGTTCTGAACAGTAGTTAGTCTGTAGTCCAAGCAGGAGAGACGTGTTGCCTTGTGTTCTAAGTCTGTGTGTGTGTGTGTGTGTGTGTGTGTAGGTGGCCAGCTCCTGTGCTGTGAGTCGTGTCCAGCAGCGTTCCATCCAGACTGTCTGAACATCGCCATGCCGGATGGCAGCTGGTTCTGTAACGACTGCCGGGCCGGAAAGAAACCAAAATACAGAGACATCATCTGGGTCAAACTGGGCAACTACAGGTCAGTGCAGAGACCTGGCCAACTACGGGTCAGTCAGCAGTATGTTTGTGTAGAGCACTGCCTCTTCTGTCCCCTGACCTAACTAACCCCAACCCTGTCCAGGTGGTGGCCTGCAGAGATCCATCACCCCAGGAACATCCCCACCAACATCCAGCACCTTCGCCACGAGATCGGAGAGTTCCCAGTCTTCTTCTTTGGTTCTAAGGACTACTTCTGGACGCACCAGGGCCGAGTTTTCCCCTACATGGAGGGAGACAGGGGCAGCAGGTTCCAGAAGAATGGGATAGGGAAGGTCTTCAAGAACGGTGAGCTGGAATATACAGCCAAACCCGATCTTGATCATATTGTATCCTCTAAGCCAGGGTTTTCCTAACTCTGTCCTGCCACTCCTCCACCTGTTGTGTCGTGCCTAGGAACAGCCCTTAGCCGTGTTATATTGGCCATATACCACACCTCTTTGGGCCTTATTGCTTTATTATAGTATCACTTGCAGTAACTATCAAAATGCATACATAACATGGTCAAAAGTATGTGGACACAAATACATTTAGATTCAGTTTTTCACGATTCCTGACATTTAATCCTAGTACAAATTCCCTGTCTTAGATCAGTTAGGATCACCACTTGATTTTAAGAATGTGGAATGTCAGAATAATAGTAGAGAATTATTTATTTCAGCTTTTATTTCTTTCATCACATTCCCAGTGGGTCAGAAGTTTACATACACTCAATTAGTATTTGGTAGCATTGCCTTTAAATTGTTTCACTTGGGTCAAATGTTTCGGCTCGCCTCCCACAAGCTTCCCAGAACAAGTTGGGTGAATTTTGGCCCATTCCTCCTGACAGAGCTGGTGTAACTGAGTCAGGTTTGTAGGCCTCCTTGCTCGCACACACTTTTTCAGTTCTGCCCACAAATGTTCTATGGGATTGAGGTCAGGGCTTTGATGGCCGCTCCAATACCTTGACTTTGTTGTCCTTAAGCCATTTTGCCACAACTTTGGAAGTATGCTTGGGGTCATTGTCCCTTTGGAAGACCCATTTGCGACCAAGCTTTAACTTCCTGACTGATGTCTTGAGATGTTGCTTCAATATATCCACATAATTGTCCTTCCTCATGATGCCATCTATTTTGTGAAGTTGTCATGGTAATTTCCTGTATTACTCAATGAAGAGAGAGCAAACCACACACAAGTCAGAGTTATATTATAAAGTCCATCTCTCAGATCAATTCAGTGTCTATAAATGAATTCTCTGAGTCCTTACAAAACAATTCATTCCATCTTTTATAGCCAAGATACACCCCTCTCAACTCACATGACGAATAACAGATCTTAGGAACATTACAAATAACCTTTTACTTGAAAGAGGAGTTTCCCATAGCTAGATAGCATTAGCTATAAATTATCGTTCAGTTTGGTCTCCTAAGACGAGGTTCCAATCTGGTGCTTGGTACCAAAACATTACCTCATCCAATGGCATATATCAATTGTCAATTCTAGATATTCCCATCTCAAATACACCCCCTCCTGGACAAGCTCAGAAAGGGGAGTGATTCTCTAGGTCATATACCATGAAAGATAAGTTCAACACATCAGAGGGGTAATACAATGGTTCCAGACACTGCCATTCTCCTCCCCTCTCTGGGCCCCAAGTTACTTTTCCATGCAAAAATGCAACTGCCCACAGTATAGTCCAAAAAGAGACATTCTAACTGACAAGTATCCCATGTAAGCATAATATGAAGATAAATAAAACATCTTATTTATCTATGTTACCTAACTAATTCTGATTCAGCCACGACAAAGTGCACCAGTCCCTCCTGCAGCAAAGCTCTCAACATGATGCTGTCACCCGTGCTTTGCATTTGGGATGGTGTTCTTCGGCTAGCAAGCCTCCCCCTTTTTTCTCCAAACATAACGATGGTCATTATGGCCAAACAGTTCTATTTTTGTTTCATCAGACCAGAGGACATTTCTCCAAAAAGCACAATCTTTGTCCCCGTGTGCAGTTGCAAACCGTAGTCTGGGCTTT
This sequence comes from Salvelinus sp. IW2-2015, assembly GCF_002910315.2. NCBI lineage: Eukaryota > Metazoa > Chordata > Actinopteri > Salmoniformes > Salmonidae > Salvelinus > Salvelinus sp. IW2-2015. Next base: position 146,465 of record NW_019943292.1, on the reverse strand, counting down.
TTTATGGCGGTTTTGGAGCAGTGGCTTCTTCCTTGCTGAGCGGCCTTTCAGGTTATGTCGATATTGGACTCGTTTTACTGTGGATATAGATACTTTTGTACCTGTTTCCTCCAGCATCTTCACAAGGTCCTTTGCTGTTGTTGTTGGGATTGGTTTGCACTTTTCGCACCAAAGTACGTTCATCTCTAGGAGACAGAACGCGTCTCCTTCCTGAGCGGTATGACGGCTGCGTGGTACCATGTTGTTTATACTTGCGTACTATTGTTTGTACAGATGGACGTGGTACCTTCAGGCGTTTGGAAATTGCTCCCAAAGATTAACCAGACTTGTGGTCTACAATTTTTTTTTCTGAGTTCTTGGCTGATCTCTTTTGATTTTCCCATGATGCAAGGAGGCACTGAGTTTGAAGGTAGGCCTTGAAATACATCCCCAGGTACACCTCCAATTGACTCATGATGTCAGAAGCTTCTAAAGCTGTGACATAATTTTCTGGAATTTTCCAAGCTGTTTAACGGCACCGTCAACTTAGTGTATGTAAACTTTGACCCACTGGATTTGTGATACAGTGAAATAATCTGCCTGTAAACAATTGTTGGAAAAATTACTTGTCATACACAAAGTAGATGTCCTAACCAACTTGCCAAAATTATAGTTTGTTAACAAGAATTTTGTGGAGTGGTTGAAAAATTTGTTTCTGACTTCAACAGTGTGTGTGTGTGTATATATATATATCACTTACTATATATGTAGTTGTATGCTATAAGTGATATCATATTTTCATCAGTTTGGTTAAAAGTTTGGACACGTACTCATGCCATGGTTTAGCTTTTTCTCTCACTGTTTTCTACATTGTAGATTAATAGTGAAGACAAGCTATGGAATCATGTAGTAACCAAAAAAGTGTTAAACAAATCAACATGTATATTAGATTCTTCAAAGTAGCCACCCTTTGCCTTGACATCTTTGTATACTCTTGGCATTCCCAACCAACTTCATGAGGTAGTCCCCTGTAATGCATTTCAATTAACAGGTGTGCCTTGCTAAAAGTTACATTGTGGAATTTCTTTCCTAATGCGTTTGAGCCAATCAGTTGTGTTGTGACAAGGTAAGCGTGGTAAACAGAAGATAGCCCTATTTGGTAAGTCCATGTTATTATTTATTATAAAAAAATAAATGCTTAATAAATTGAAACTTTAACTAGGAAAGTCAGTTAAGACCAAATTCTTATTTACAATGACGGCGTACACCGGCCAAACCCGGAAGACGCTGGGTCAATTGTGAGCAGCCATATGGGACTCCCGAACACGGCCGGCTGCTCACAATTGGCCCAGCGTCGTCCAGGTTTTGGCCCGGGGTAGGCCGTCAAAAAGAATCAGTCGCTGTAGTAGCTGACGTCTAATGTTGAGTCATCCGCATACATACACACTGGCTTTACTCAAAGCCAGTGGCATGTCATTAGTAAAGATTGGAAAAAGTAGGTGGCCTAGACAGCTGCCCTGGGGAACTCCTGAATCTACCTGGAATATGTTTGAGGCTTCCATTAAAGAACACCCTCTGTTCTGTTAGACAGGTAACTATTTATCCATAATATAGCAGGGGGTGTAAAGCCCTAACACCTACATTTTTCTAGCAGCAGACTATGATCGATAATGTGAAAAGCTGCACTAAAGTCTAACAAGACAGCACCACAATCTTTTTATCATCAATTTCGCTCAGCCAATTAGTCAAATCAATTTTTTGTCCACATACACATGGTTAGCAGATGTTATTGGTCCCATGGTTAGCAGATGTTATTGGTCCCATGGTTAGCAGATGTTATTGGTCCCATGGTTAGCAGATGTTTATTTGGTCCCATGGTTAGGGCAGAGTAATTGGTCCCATGGTTAGCAGATGTTATTGGTCACATGGTTAACAGATGTTATTGGTCCCATGGTTAGCAGATGTTATTGGTCACATGGTTAGCAGATGGTATTGCGAGTGTAGTGAAATGCTTATGCTTCTAGATCTGACAGTGCAGCAGTATCTAACAGGTAATATCTAACAATTCCACCACAAAACCTAATACACACAATCTAGTAATGGAATGGGATAAGAATATATATAAGTTTAAAATATATGGATGAGCAGTGACAGAGCGGCTAAGACGCAACAGATAGTGAAGGATACAGTATACATTATATACATATGAGATGAGTAATGCGAGATGTGTAAACATTATTAAAGTGACTAGTGTTCCATTTATTAAAGTGGCCAATGATATCAAGTCTGTAGGTAGGCAGCCGCCTCTCTGTGCTAGTGGTGTCTGTTTAACCATCGGATGGCCTTGAGATAGAAGCTGTTTTTCAATCTCTCGGTCCCAGCTTTGATGCACCTGTACTGACCTCGCCTTCTGGATGATAGCGGGGTGAACAGGCAGTGGCTCGGGTGCTTGTTGTCCTTGATGATCTTGTTGGCCTTCCTGTGACATCAGGTGCTGTAGGTGTCCTGGAGGGCAGGTAGTTTGCCCCTGGTGATGCGTTGTGCAGACCTCACCACCCTCTGGACAGCTCTGCGGTTGTGGGAATGCATTTGCTGTACCAGGTGGTGATACAGCCCGACAGGATGCTATCAATTGTACATCTGCAAAAGTTTTAGGTGATAAGCCAACTTTCTTCAGCCTCCTGAGGTTGAAAAGGTGCTGTTGCGCCTTCACCACACTGTCTGTGTGAGTGGACCATTTCAGTTTGTCCGTGATGTGTACGCAGAGGAACTTACCTTTCCACCTTCTCCACTGCTGTCCAGTCGATGTGGATAGGGGGGTGCTCCCTCTGTTGTTTCCTGAAGTCCACGATCATCTTTTGTCTTGCTGACGTTGAGTGAGAGGATATGTTTTCCTGACACCACACTCCGAGGGCCCTCACCTCCCTCTAGGCTGTCTTGTCGTTTTTGGTAATCAAGCCTACCACTGTTGTGTCATCTGCAAACTTGATGATTGAGTTGGAGGTGTGCATGGCCACGCAGTCGTGGGTGAACAGGGAGTACAGGAGGGGGCTCAGAACGCACCCTTGTGGGGCCCCAGTGTTGAGGATCAGCGGAGTGGAGATGTTGTTTCCTACATTCACCATCTGGGGGCGGCCCGTCAGGAAGTCCAGGACCCAGTTGCACAGGGCGGGGTCGAGACCCAGGGTCTCAAGCTTGATGAGTTTGGAGGGTACTATGGGTACAATGGCAAGTGGGTCTTGGGTGACAGGCAGGATGGAGGTGATATGATCCTTGACTCGTCTCTGAAAGCACTTCATGATGACAGAAGTGAGTGCTACGGGGCGGTAGTCATTTAGTTCAGTTATCTTTGCCTTCTTGAGTACAGGAACAACGGTGGCCATCTTGAAGCATGTGGGTACAGTAGATTGGGATAGGGAGAGGTTTAATATGCCTGTAAGCACACCGGCCAGCTGGTCTGCGCATGCTCTGAGCGCATGCGCAATACATTGGCCAATCGGTTGTGAAGCCAGACTTATTGGCCATTCCTTTTGGATCATCTCTCAACCATAAAATGTTTTAATTCCTCAACGTTTTTAGTAATTTTCTTAAACGGGTGCAGTAACTGGAATAGTGTCTGGTTGCTCCTCATTACACACCACAGACAGACAAATATTCTTTACGTCAACAACATAGGAATCACTACAAAACATATACACTATATTAGGCCTTTGGAACTGTGGTTTACATAGATATTGCCACTATATTGTGATCACTACATCCGATGGATTTGGATACTGGTTTAAAGCACATTTCTGTAGCATTAGTAAAGATTAGATGTTGATGATTTTATTCCTGTGCTGTTTGTAACTACCCTGGTAGGTTGACTGATAACCTGAACGCAGGCACTGGTAACAGTTTGAAGCTTTGTCTTTCAACGCCCCTGATATAATGTACATTTTCTGAACCATAATGACAACTCAGTGTCACAAGGGTAGACATTAACTGAGCTGGGCTTGGGTCATTGATAAGTCATTCTCTCAACGTATAATGCTGTGAAAGGATCCAGGAACCCAAATGATTTGTCAACTAAAGTTACACCCATTAAACTGCAATCACGTTGCCAGTTGTGAAGAGAGAATCCTGCTAAAGTGTTCAATGCGACGATTCAGAGAGGGATCAGGGGGGGATCCAGGGGGGCGCACGGGGCCGGATGTGATCAGGGGGGGCGCGGGGCCCAGATATGATCAGGGGGGCACGGGGCCAGATGTGATCAGGGGGGCACGGGGCCGATGTGATCAGGGGGGGGCGCGGGGCCAGATATGATCAGGGGGGGATCAGGGCCAGATGTGATCAGGGGGGCACGGGCCAAGTGTGATCAGGGGGGCGCGGGGCCAGATTGTGATCAGGGGGGCGCGGGGCCAGATGGTGATCAGGGGGGGGCGCGGGCCAGATGTGATCAGAGGGGGCAGCGGGGCCAGATGTGATCGGGGGGGCGCGGGGCCAGATGTGATCAGAGGGGGCACGGGGCCAGATGTGATCAGGGGGGGCGCGGGGCCAGATGTGATCAGGGGGGCGCGGGGCCGGATGTGATCAGAGGGGGCACGGGGCAGATGTGATCAGAGGGGCACGGGGCCAGATGTGTGATCAGGGGGGCGCGGGGCCAGATGTGATCAGGGGGGCACGGGGCCAGATGTGATCAGAGGGGGCACGGGCCAGATGTGATCAGGGGGGGGGCGGGCCAGATGTGATCAGGGGGGACAGGGCCAGATGTGATCAGGGGGGACGGGGCCAGATGTGATCAGGGGGGCGCGGGCCAGATGTGATCAGGGGGGGGGCACGGGCAGATGTGATCAGAAGGGGCACGGGGGCCGGTGTGATCAAGGGGGGGCACGGGGCCAGATTGTGATCAAGGGGGCACGGGCCAGATGTGATCAGGGGGGGCACGGGGCAATGTGATCAGAGGGGGCACGGCCAGATTGATCAGAGGGGGCGCGGGGCCAGATGTGATCAGGGGGGGCACGGGGCCAGATGTGATCAGGGGGGCGCGGGGCCAGATGTGATCAGGGGGGCGCGGGGCCAGATGTGATCAGGGGGGGCGCGGGGCCAGATGTGAATCAGGGGGGGCGCGGGGCCAGATGTGATCAGGGGGGCGCGGGGCCAGATGTGATCAGGGGGGCGCGCGGGGCCAGAGTGATCAGGGGGGGCGCGGGGCCAGATGTGATCGGGATTTTATTAGTGTCTAGCAGAGAGCCAATCAGCTCTCATTTCTTGCCATGGAGCAAGAAAAACTTTTAATTTTGACCAAAAGTAAGTGTCAATATTTGGTGTGGCCACCAGCTGCATTAAGTACTGCAGTGCATCTCCTAATGGACTGCACTAGATTTGACAGTTCTTGCTGTGAGATGTTAACCCACTCTTCCACCAAGGCACCTGCAAGTTCCCGGACATTTCTGGGGGGGATGGCCCTAGCCCTCACCTTCCGATCCACTAGGTCCCAGACGTGCTCAATGGGATTGAGATCCGGGCTCGTCGCTGGCCATGGCAGAACACTGACATTCCTGTCTTGCAGGAAATCAGCCTTACTGCTCGTTCTGTGTGTGGTGGCATTGTCATGCTGGAGGGTCATGTCAGGATGAGCCTGCAGGAAGAGTACCACACGAGGGAGGAGGATGTCTTCCCTGTAACTCACAGCGTTGAGATTGCCTGCAATGACAACAAGCTCAGTCCGATGATGCTGTGACACACCGCCCCAGACCATGACGGACCCTCCTCCTCCAAATCGATCCCGCTCCAGAGTACAGGCCTCGGTGTAACGCTCATTCCTTCGATGATAAACGCAAATTCGACCATCACCCCTGGTGAGACAAGACGGCGACTCGTCAGTAAAGAACACTTTTTGCCAGTCCTGTCTGGTCCAGCGACAGTGGGTTTGTGCCCATAGGCAATGTTGTTGCCAGTGATGTCAGGTGAGGACCTGCCTTACAACAGGCCTACAAGCCCTCAGTCCAGCCTCTCTCAGCCTATTGCGGACAGTCTGAGCACTGATGGAGGGATTGTGTGTTCCTGGTGTAACTCGGGCAGTTGTTGTTGCCAACCTGTACCTGTCCCGCAGGTGTGATGTTCGGATGTACCGATCCTGTGCAGGTGTTGTTACACGTGGTCTGCCACTGCGAGGACGATCAGATGTCCGTCCTGTCTCCCTGTAGCGCTGTCTTAGGCGTCTCACAGTACAGACGTTGCAATTTATTGCCCTAGCCACATTTTCCGTCCTCATGCCTCCTTGAATCTGCTCTTTCACGCAGATAAGGGACCCTGGGCATCTTTCTTTGGTGTTTTTCAGAGTCAGTCAGTAGAAAGGCCTCTTTAGTGTCCTAAGTTTTCATAACTGTGACCTTAATTGCCTACCGTCTGTAAGCTGTTAGTGTCTTAACCACCATTCCACAGGTGCATGTTCATTAATAGTTTATGGTTCATTGAACAAGCATGGGAAACAGTGTTTAAACCCTTTACAATGAAGAGCTGTGAAGTTATTTGGATTTTTACTAATTATCTTTGAAAGACAGTGTCCTGAAAAGGGCCGTTTCATTTTTTGCTGAGTTTATATTTTAATAAATTTTGGTTATAATATAACTACATGTTATAGTGTAACTGTAAGAGGACAGAATATAACAATATAATCTCTCTCCAGCGCTGTTGGAGGCAGAGAATCGCTTCAAGGAGATCAAGATGGAACGGGAGGCCAAGGAGACGCAGGAGAACAACAGGAAACCACCTCCGTACAAATACATCAAGGTCTGAACTCTATAACCCTTTAACGGTACTCTTCTGTCGTGAAACTGTCCAACCCAGTCCAGTTTTGATATATCACATGTATGTAATAGTTGTTCTCCCCTGTGTGTGTGTTCTGCAGATCAACAAGCCGTGTGGCCGGGTGCAGGTCTACACAGCTGACGTGTCGGAGATCCCCAAGTGTAACTGTAAGCCCACGGACGAGAAGCCGTGTGGGTTTGAGTCAGAATGCCTGAACAGGATGTTGATGTACGAGTGCCACCCTCAGGTCTGTCCCAACGCAGAGCGATGCTGCAACCAGGACTTCACCAAGAGACACTACCCAGAGACTAAGATCATCAAGACTGCTGGCAAGGGCTGGGGCCTGGTGGCACTACGGGATATTAAGAAGGTATATTTATTATATATACAGTGCATTTGGAAAGTATTCAGACCCCTTGACTCTTTCTACATGTTACTTTACAGCCTTATTCTAAAATTGATTAAATAGTTTTTTTCCTCATCAATCTACACACGATACCACATGACAAAGCAAAACAGCATTTTTTGAATTTTTCAAGTGTATTAAAAATAAATAATATTAAATGTATCAAGTATTCAGAGCCTTTACTCAGTACCTTGTTGAAGCACCTTTGGCAGCGATTACAACCTCGGGTCTTAATGGGTATGACGCTACAAGCTTGGCACACCTGTATTTGGGGAGTTTCTCCCATTCTTCTCTGCAGATCCTCTCAAGCTCTGTCAGGTTGGATGGGGAATGTTGCTGCACAGCTTTATTCAGGTCTCTCCAGAGATGTGCGATCGGGGCTCTGGCTGGTCCACTCAAGGACATTCAGAGATTTGTCCTGAAGCCACTCCTGCGTTGGCTGTGTGCTTAGGGTCATTGTCCTGTTGGAAGGTGAACCTTCGCACCAATCTGAGGTCCTGAGCGCTCTGGAGCAGGTTTTCATCAAAGATTTCTGTACTTTGCTTGGTTCATCTTTCCCTCAAGCCTGACTAGTCTCCTAGTCCCTGCCACTGAAAAACATCCCCACAGCATGATGCTGCCACCCCCATTCTTCACCATAGGGATGGTGCCAGGTTTCCTCCAGAGGTGACGCTTGGCATTCAGGCCAAAGAGTAAACTCTTGGTTTCATCAGACCAGAGAATCTTGTGAGTCGTTTAGGTGCTATTTGGCAAATTCCAAGCGGGCTGTCATGCCTTTTACTGAGGAGTTGCATCTGTCTGGCCCACTCTATCATAAAGGCCTGATTGGTGAAGTGCTGCAGAGATGGTTGTCCTTCTGGAAGGTTCTCCCATCTCCACAGAGGAGCTCTGTCAGTGGCCATCGGGTTCTTTGCCACCTCCCTGACCAAGGCCCTTCTCCCCCGATTGCTCAGTTTGGGCAGGCAACCAGCTCTAGGAAGAGTCTTGGTGGTTCCAAACTTCTTCCATGTAAAAATGATGGAGGCCACTGCTTTCTTGGGGACCTTCAATGCTGCAGAAATGTTTTGGTACCCTTCCCAGATCTGTCTCTCGACACAATCCTGTCTGAGCTCTATGGACAATTCCTTTGACCTCGTGGCTTGGTTTTTTCTCTGACATGCACTGTCAACTGTGAGACCTTATATAGACAGGTGTGTGCCTTTCCAAATCATGTCCAATCAATTGAATTTACCACAAGTGGACTCCAATCAAGAAACATCTCAAGGATGATCAACGGACACAGGATGCACCTGAGCTCAATTTTGAGTTTCCTAGCAAAAGGTCTGAATACTTATGTAAATAAGGTATTCCTGTTTTACATTATTTTATAAATTTGCTAAAATTTATAAAAACTTGTTATGCTTTGTCATTTTGGGGTATTGTGTGTAGATTGCTGAGATAAAAATACAAATACTTTTTTAGAATCGTCTACAACCAGGGAGGATAGCGTAATCACCCAGGGAGGATAGCGTACTACACCAGGGAGGATAGCGTCACAGGGAGGATAGCGTAACTACACCAAGGGAGGATAGCGTACTACACCAGGGAGGATCAGCGTATTACACCAGGAGGATAGGTATACACCAGGGGGATAGTGTATTACACCAGGGAGGATGTGTACTACACCAGGGAGGATAGTGTACTACACCAGGGAGGATAGGTCTACACAGGGAGGATAGCGTACTACACCAGGGAGGATAGTGTCCTCCACAGGGAGGATAGCGTACTACACCAGGGAGGATAAGCGTACATACACCAGGGAGGATACGTACTACACCAGGGAGGATAGCGTATTACACCAGGGAGGATAGCGTCTTCACCAGGGAGGATAGTGTATACACCAGGGAGGATAGTGTACTACACCAGGGAGGATAGTATTACACCAGGGCGGATAGTGGTAACTACACCAGGGAGGATAGTGTACTAACACCAGGGGGAAAGGAGTAGCGTACTACACCAGGGAGGATAGCGTACTACCCAGGAGGATAGCGTACTACACCAGGGAGATAGCGTACTATCACCAGGGAGGATAGCGTACTACACCAGGGAGGATAGTGTACTACACCAGGGAGGATAGTGTATACCCAGGGAGGATAGTGTATTACACCAGGGAGGATAAGGTATTACACCGGGAGGATAGTGTACTACACCAGGGAGGAAGCGTACTAACACACCAAGGAGAGGTAAGATTACACAGGGGATAGCGTACTACACCAGGGGGATAGCGTCCTACACCAGGGAGGATAGCGTATAACACCAGGGAGGATAGCGTAATTACACCAGGGAGGATAGCGTACTTACACCAGGGGATAGACTTACACCAGGGAGGATGTGTACACCAGGGAGGATAGTGTATTACACCAGGGAGGATAGTGTACTACACCAGGGAGGATAGCGTACTACACCAGGGGAGGATAGAGTATTACACCAGGAGGATAGCGTACTACACCAGGAGGATAGCGGTCTACCCAGGGAGGATACTGTATGTAACACCAGGAGGATAGTGTACTACACCAGGGAGGATAGTGTATTACACAGGGAGGTACCTGTTCGATGGTGAGCATGTAGAAGTGAGTGATGTCATTCTCCTGGTAGTACTTGATCCTGGAGCGACATTCCTCTTCATCGAAGCTCTCCGATGTATCTCATTCAACAAACTCACCCTGCGGAGAGGCATTCACAATCAATCACAGATATACCTTCACCAAATCAGATTACTGATCGCCATCTAGTGCTTGAAGGGCTGGTCATGGATCACATCAACACCATCATCCAGAAACCCTACACCCACTCCAATTCGCATACCGCCCAACAGATCCACAGATGATGCAACTCTATTGCACTCCACACCTGCCTTTCCCACCTGGACAAAAGGAACACTTATGGGAGAATGCTATTCATTGACTACAGCTCAGTGTTCAACACCATAGTGCCCAAAAGCTCATCACTAAGCTAAGGATCCGGGACTAAACACCTCCCTCTGCAAACTGGATCCTGGACTTCCTGACGGGCCGCCCCCAGGTGGTAAGGATAGGTAACACATCCGCCACGACTGACCCTTACATGGGGACCCCTCAGTGGTGCGTGCTCAGTCCCTCCTTTACTCCCTGTTCACCCAGACTGCATGGCCAAACAACAACTCAACACCATCATTAAGTTTGCTGACGACACAGTGGTAGGCCCTGATCACCCACAACAATGACAGCCTATAGGGAGGAGGTCAGAGACCTGGCAGTGTGGTCGCAGGACAACAACCTCTCCCTCAACGTGACAAAGGGAGCTGATCGTGGACTACAGGAAAAGGAGAGCCAGCCCATCCCCATCGACAGGGCTATAATGGAGCGGGTTGAGACAGTCAAGTTCCTGTGTTGCCCACCAACGAACTATCATGGCAAAAGACACCAGAGACAACACCTTTCCCCTTCAGGAGATGAAAATATTTGGAATGATCCCCAGATCCTTAGTTCTAAGCCGCACCTGAGGGCATCCGACTGGTTGGATCACCGCCTGGTACGGCAACTGCTCGCACAGACCGTAAGGCGCTACAGAGGGTAGTGGCTAGACAGCCCAGTAACTCACCGGGGCCAAGCGTCCTGACATCCAGGACCTCTACACCAGGCGGTGTCAGAGGAAGGCCAAAGAATTTCCTCGGTACCAGTAACCCCTGTATATAGCCATTGTTATTTTATTAACTTTTAGTTTTATAGTAAATTTTCTTAACATTTCTTGTACTGCATTGTTGCTTCAGTAAGCCATTTGTCACAGTAAGGTCTAACCGGTTGGTACAGGGCTTGTCAGTAAGCATTCACAGTAAGGTCTACACCGGTTTGGTTAAGGGCTCTGTCAGTAAGCATTTCACTGTAAGGTCTACACCGGTTGGTTAAGGGCTCGTCAGTAAGCATTTCACAGTAAGGTCTACACCTTGGTTAGGGCTTGGTGGTAAGCATTTCACAGTAAGGCTACACCCTTGGTTAAGGGCTCGTCAGTAAGCATTTCACAGTAAGGTCTACACCGGTTGGTTAAGGGCTTGTGGGTAAGCATTTCACAGTAAGGTCTTCACACGCTTTGGTTAAGGGCTCGTCAGTAAGCATTTCAACAGTAAGGTCTACACCGGTTGGTTAAGGGCTTGTGGGTAAGCATTTCACAGTAAGGTCTACACCGGTTGGTTAAGGGCTCGTCAGTAAGCATTCCAAATAAGGTCTACACCGGTGGTTAAGGGCTTGTGGGTAAGCATTTAACAGTAAGGTCTACACCGGTTGGTTAAGGCTTGTGGGTAAGCATTTCATAGTAAGGTCTAACACGCGTTGGTAAGGGCTTGTGGGTAAGAATTTCACAGTAAGGTCTACACCGGTTGTTAAGGGCTTGTGGGTAAGCATTTCACAGTAGGTCTAAACCGTTGGTTAAGGGCTTGTGGGTAAGCATTTCACAGTAAGGTCTCACCGGTTGGTTAAGGCTTGTGGTAAGCATTTTCACAGTAAGGTCTACACCGGTTGGTTAAGGGCTTGTGGTGTACATTTCACAGTAAGGTTACACCGTGGTTAGGCTGTCGGTTAGGTTCCGGTTGGTAAGGCTTCGGGAGTTGTGGTCTGGTTGTGGGTTTTGCATTTCACAGTAAGGTCTACACCGGTGTATTCGGCGCATGTGACAGATTTGATTTGGTCATCTTTTATAAACTCCACTGAGCCTCTCCTCATCTTTTGTAATAATAATAAATATCTATAATATATTTAAGAAAAGTGTTATAACATGTTTATCATGGCTGTGACATGGTCATAGCCACGAGACGAAACGATATTAAGGTATAGTGTTACGTTACAGCCTTATTCTAAAATGGATTAATTAAAAATACATCAGAATTGTCACACAATACCATAATGACAAGCGAAAAGGTTTATATTTTGCAAAACGGAAATACGTAATTTACATAAGTATTCAGACATTTTGCTATTGAGATTCGAAATTGAGCTCAGGTGCATCCTGTTTCCATTGATCATCCTTGAGATGTTTCTACAACTTGATTGGAGTCCACCTGTGGTAATTCAATTGATTGGA
>NW_019943292.1:107939-134172 GCF_002910315.2 Salvelinus sp. IW2-2015 | reverse complement strand
AGTATTTACCAAAAAGTCTACTCTCCTTCCCTTCCTGATCTCCCAGGCAACTACTGTTGTCATGGTGAAGCTTTACTAACGTTTCCTTTTTGTTTTTCTGTGAATATGCAGTTATGTCATGCCAGTAACGTGACAGATTATCTGTGAATGATGCATTGTCAGGGGGGGGGACAGTAATCTGACAGATTATCTGGAATGATGCATTATGGTCAGCATGTAACGTGACAGATTATCTTGTGAATGATTGCATTATGTCAGGCAGTACGCTGACAGCATATCTGTGAATGATGCATTGTCAGGCAGTAATGTGACAGATTATCTGTGGAATGATGCATGTTATGTCAGGCGTAGTAACGTGAAAACAGATATATCTGGAAATGATGCATTACGTCAGGCAGTAACGTGACAGAGTATCTGTGAATGATGCATTATGTCAGCAGTTGAAACGTGACAAGATTATCTGTGAATGATGCAATTATGTCAGGCAGTAACGTGACAGATTATCTGTGAATGATGCATTATGTTCAGGCAGTAACGTGACAGATTATCTGTGAATTGATACATTATGCAGCAGTAACGTGACAGATTGATCTGTGAATGATGGGCATTATGTCATGCAGTTAACGTGACAGATTATCGTGAATGATTGCATTATTGTCAGGCAGGTACTGACAAGATTATCTGTGAATGAGTGCATTATGTCATGGCAGTAACGTAAACAGATTATCTCGTGATGAATGCATTATGTCAGGCAGTAACGTAACAGATGTATCTGTGAATGATGCATTATTTCAGGCGAGTTAACGTGACAGAGTTCTCCCTCCAGGGTTTTGATGTCAATTCGATTTTATTTGAATTTTTTTTATTTTTAAAAAAATGTAACCACTTTTGAAATAATATCTTGTCTTCTTAAGGATTATTGAGCGAAGATTGACAATAGGATGCCATTTTTCATAATATTCAGTCTGGCTTCCTGAATGACTGCTTTCAATTCCAATTGACCCCCGACTCCTTCCATTCACTGCCAATTGTGATATTTCCTCTCCAAGGTGAAACTGTTACTGTAATGTCCCTTACAAATACAATAAATGATGCATGTATAATGAGAGTATCTGACTGCAGTTTAGACTTTGAATATACATCTTGCAAAGAAGCAGGTTGTCTGTGAATCTGATGTATATTTAATCCCTCTTCAAAAGAGCAGATTGTCTGTAAGCTATAGTATATATTAATCCCTTTTCAAGAGCAGATTGTCTGTAATCTGATGTATATGTTAATCCCCTTCGAAGAGCAGGTTGTCTGTAATCTTGTTAGATAAATATACATCTGCAAAAGAGCAGGGTTGGTCTGCTAATCTGATTATATTTAATCCCTGTTCAAAGAGCAGGTTGTCTAGTAATCTGATTATATTTAATCCCTCTTCAAAGAGCAGGTTGTCTGTAATTCTGATGTATATTTAATCCATCTTCAAAGAGCAGGTTGTCTGTAAGCTGATGTATATTAATCCATCTCAAAGACGCAGGTTGCCTGTAATCTGATAGATTAAATATACATTGTCATTATACATTCTCAGTGTGATTTGCTTTAAATACTCTGAACTCAGTGTTGCCTAACCGTTTACCGTAGAAATAGAATGTAACATTGCATGACTCATTGTGACAATCACCAACATTCCCATTCCGTCAGGGCATTACGACAACATTCCCCTGTCACCCATGGTGAATATCATCTAGTTTCTGGAATACACTCCGGGAGAGAGAGGAAAGAAGGGGGGGTGGAGGAGAGAGGAGTGTGGGAAGGGAGAGAAGGAGGGAGCGAGGGGATTTGTATGAGAAGTGCATAAAGTGAGGTTAAAGAGCGATCTAGTTCTTCTGAGAGAGTATTGTATATTGTCAAAACGAAACACACAAGTAATAAAGCCCCGGACTCACACAACAACAAAAAAACCACACACATTGTAAATAAATAAAAAATAACTTGTGTTCGGGACTCTGACACATCAAGTGAGTCAAAACACAACTACACACATGCATTGCTGTGGTATTGTTGCCAGTAGTTAGTTTAGCTGCAGGGGCAGAACAGAACTCTAACAGAGAGAGAGAGAGAGAGAGAGAGAGAGGAGAGGAAGAGAGAGAGAGAGAGAGAGAGAGACGAGATAGAGAGAGAGAGAGAGCAGCAGAGAGAAGAGACAGCTGGGGCGTTGAAACAGATGAGAGGGGAAGAAAGAGAGGGGGTAGGAGGCGGAAGGGTCACAGAACATGAGAGAGAGAAGATTGCTTGGTTGTGAGGTCTGGGTTCAGCCACCAAAACCAAAATTCACAAAATGGGACAAAACCACCAAATTGAGACTCTCATGGCAGAATTCTGCAACAAATATCCGTAAAACAGCAAATAATGCAAGCAGAGCAGAATTAGGCCCGATACCCGTTAATTATTCAAAAATCCAGAAAAAGACATGAAAGTCTACAACCACCTAAAAGGAAGCGATTCCCAAACCTTCCAATAACAAAGCCATCCACCTACAGAGAGATGAACCTGGGAGAAGAGCCCCCTAAAAGCCAGGCGTCCTGGGGCTCTGTTCACAAACAGAAACAGACCCCACAGAGCCCCAGGACAGCACCACAATTAGACCCAAGCAAAATCTGAGAAAAACAAAAAAGAATTACTTGACACATTGAAAGAATTAATAAAAATAAAAAATCTGAACAAGACATTAAGAATGTTATTTGGCCCCTAAACAGGAGAGTACCACAGTGGCAGAATACCTGACCACCGTGGGACTGACCCAAACTTAAGGAACTTTGACTATTGTACAGACTCAGTGAGCATAGCCTTTGCTAACTGAGAAAGGGCCGCAGTAGGCAGACATGCTCTCAAGAGAAGACAGGCTATGTGGCACACTGCCCCACAAAATGAGGTGGAAACTTGAGCTGCACTTCCTGAACCTCCTGCAAAATGTATGACCCATATTAGAGGACACAATTTCCCTCAGATTACACAGATCCCACAAAGAATTTTAGGAAAAACAAACCCAATTTTGATAAACTTCCCATAACTACTGCGGGGAAATATCACCAGTGTTCCTCACAGAAGGCAAGATGTGTGACCTGCTTTGCCACAAGAAACCGGGCAACCATGTGAAGAACAAACACCATTGTGTAAATACAAACCCATATTTATGCTCTATTTTATTTTTCCCCTTTTTACTTTGACTATTTGTACATCGTTCACACTGCGCCACCTATCACGACATTCATATGACATTTGAAATGTCTATATTCTTTTGAAACTTCTTGTGAGTGTAATATTATTGTTCATTTTTATTGTTTATTTCACTCATTTGGTTTATTATCTATTTCACTGCTTTGGCAAGGTAAACATGATGTTTCCCATGGCAAATAAAAGCCTTTTTGAATTTGAAATGAATATAAATGCGAGAAGAGAGCGGTCATCCGCGAGCAGAACAGAGAGACCTAAACTGTATTGTTTTCATAGTGTAAGTTCAATCAGGTGGGAATGGAGAGTGCGGGAGGGTAGAGAGTGAAATGTGGGGAACAGAGAAATGCGAAGCAGAGAACGTGAAAGAATGTAAGAGAAGACAGTAGCTTTTCCAAATCCAAGCTATAATCTCACATTAGTGTTTCAACAAAACAATTAGTCCTGACTCTGTAGAGCTGAAACTAACCTCAGGCCCCAAACACTGTAGACTTCTAGAACATGTCATACTTCATACCAATGGTGTTATTACGTTCTAGAACGTGTTATACTTCTAGAACGTGTTAATATTTCTAGAATGTGTTATACTTTCTAACAATGTGCTCATATACTTCTGAACGTGTTTATACTTCTAGAATATGATGTTATACTTTCTAGAATGTGTTATACTCCAGAATGTGGTATACTTCTAGAACGTGTGTATACTTCTAGAAAACGTGTTATACTTCTTTAGAACGTGTTATACTTCTAGAATGTGTCTATACTTCTAGAATTGTGTTATACTTCTAGAACGTGTTTTATAACTTTTACAATGTGTTATACTTCTAGAATGTGTTATACTTCTAGATGTGTTATACTTCTACAATGTGTATTATACTTCTAAATGTGTTAACTGCTGAAGGTTATACTTCTAGAATGTGTTTATACTTCTAGAAATGTTATATACATATCTAGAATGTGTATAACTTCTAACAATTGTATATACTTCTACAAGGTGTTAATACTTCTTAGTAATGTGGTTAAACTTCTAGAATGTGCTATACTTCTAGAATTGTTATACTTCTACATTGTTATACTTCTACAATGTGTTATACTTCTAGAATGTGTTATACTTCTTAGAATGTGTTATACTTCTAGAATGTGTTATACTTTCTACAATGTTGTCTATTACTTCTAGAACGTGTGTATACTTCACAATTTTATACTTCTACAATGTGTTATACTTCTACAATGTGTTATACTTCTACAATGTGTTATACTTCTACAATGTGTTATACTTCTAGAACTCCGGTTATACTTCTAGAATGTGTGGTATACTTCTGAATGTGTTATTACTTCTACAATGTGTATACTTCTAGAATGTGTTATACTTCCTAAGAATGTGTTATACTTCTAGAACGTGTATACTATCTAGAATGTGTTATACTTCTACGAATGTGTTATACTTCTAGAACGTGTTATACTTCTAGAAGTTTGGTTATACTTCTACAGCCGTCATACTTCTGACACTATATGAGTTCCACTCCAATTATACAGAGAGTCATGTGGTGTCTTGGTGTGTGTGTGTGCTCTATCCGAAACAGTGACTTCCCTCTGGAACCCAATGGCTTACTTCAGTTGTTCCAGGCACTCCACAGTAAACACACAGAAATGCTACCTTTCACAAAGTGTATTCAGAACTAATACCTTTTTTCACATTTTGTACGTTACAGACATCTATCCTCCCTGGTGTAATACGCTATCCTCCCTGGTGTAGTACGCTATCCTCCCTGGTGTAGTACACTATCCTCCCTGGGGTAATACACTATCCTCCCTGGTGTAATACACTATTCTCCCTGGTGTAATACACTATCCTCCCTGGTGTAATACGCTATCCTCCCTGGTGTAGTACGCTATCCTCCCTGGTGTAGTACGCTATCCTCCCTGGTGTAGTACGCTATCCTCCCTGGTGTAATACGCTATCCTCCCTGGTGTAGTACGCTATCCYCCCTCTCGGGTAGTACGCTATCCCCCCTCTCGGGTAGTACGCTATCCCCCCTCTCGGGTAGTACGCTATCCCCCCTCTCGGGTAKTAAATTACATTTTTTGTCATTTAGCGGATGCTCAAATCCAGAGCGATTTACTGCATTCTTCTTAAAATAGCCAGGTGGGACCGGCACATATCATAGACAGCTACTTTATTAAGGAAAAATATACTTACTATCAGCGTATCAGAGCTAGTAAGGGGGGATGTGGTATTATTTAAAATACTTATTGAAGAGGGAGGGTTTCAGATGTTTTGGGAAGATGGACAGGGACTCTGCTGTCCTAGCATCAGGGGGGAAGCGTTCCACCATTGGGGTGCCAGGATAGAGAAGAGCTGTCTGCTCCAGCATTGGAGGACCTGCCTGTCTGTGGCCGTGTCCTTGTCTGCCAGAGCCAGAGGAACAGTATTGCTTTGGGGATGTTACGCTCAAGACCTCTGTGACATTACAGAAAACAATACTACATACTCTATATCTGTAGCTCTACTTTAATACTACACATCTATAGCTGTAGCTCTACTTTAATTACTACACATCTGTTAGCGTCTACGTTTAAACTACACATCTTGTAGCTCGACTTTAATACTACACATTCTGTAGCTCTACCTTTATACTACACATCTGTAGCTCTACTCTCATAACTACAACATCTTATAGCTGTAAATCTACTTTAAACGGCACATCTATCAGCTCTACTTTAATACTGCACATCTGTAGCTACCTTTAATACTGACACATCTGTAGCTCTACTTTAATACTCAACATCTGTAGCCTCTACTTAATACTCACCATCTGTAGCTCTACCAATATTACACATCTGTAGCTCTACTTTAATACTACACATCTGTAGCTCTACTTCATACTACACATCTGTAGCTCTACTTTAATACTACACATCTGTAGCTCTACTTTAATACTACACAATCTGTAGCTCTACTTCAATACTACACATCTTATAGCTGTAGCTCTACTTTAATACTACATCTGTAGCTCTACTTCAATATACACATCGTAGCTCTACTTAATACTACACATCTGTAGCTCTACTTTAATACTACACTCTGTAGCTCTACTTTAATACTACACATCTGTAGCTCTACTTTAATACTACACATCTGTAGCTCTACTTTAAACTACACATCTGTAGCTCACTTCAAACTACACATCTGAGCTCTACTTTAATACTACACCATCTGTAGCTCTACTTAATACTACACATCTGTAGCTCTACTTAATACTACCACATCTGTAGCTCTACTTCAATACTACACATCTATAGCTGTAGCTCTACTTTAATACTACACATCTGTAGCTCTGTACTTCAATACTCAACATCTGTAGCTCTACTTCTAATATTACACATCGTAGCTGTCTACTTTAATACTACACATCTGTAGCTCTACTTATACTACACATTATAGCTGTAGCTCTACTTTAATACTACACATCTGTAGCTCTACTTTAATACTACACAATCTGTAGCTCTACTTCAATACTACACATCTGTAGCTGTTAGCTCTACTTTAATACTACACATCTGTAGCTCTACTTCAATAGCACATCTGGTAGCTCTACTTTAATACTACACATCTGTAGCTCTACTTTAATACTACACACTGTAGCTCTACTTCAATACTACACATCTGTAGCTCTACTTCAATACTAACATCTGTAGCTCTACTTAATACTACACATCTGTAGCTCTACTTCCAATACTACACATCTGTAGCTCTACTTCAATACTACACATCTGTAGCTCTACTTCAATACTACACATCTGTGCTCTACTTCATACTAACACTTTACTGTGCTCACTTTAATACTCACATCTATAGCTCTACTTCTTAAATACTACACATCTGAGCTGTAGCTCTACTTTAATACTACACATCCTGTAGCTCTACTTTAATACTACACATCTGTAGCTCTACTTCAATACTACACATTATGTAGCTCTACTTAATACTACTCTAGCTTACTTTAATACTACACATCTGTAGCTCTACTTTAATACTACACATCTGTTAGCTCTACTTTTATACTACACATCTGTAGCTCTACTTTAATACTCACATCTGTAGCTCTACTTTAATACTACCATTCTTGCTCTTATTTCACATCTGTAGCTCTACTTTAATTATACACACTCTGTAGCT
This sequence comes from Salvelinus sp. IW2-2015, assembly GCF_002910315.2. Classification (NCBI taxonomy): domain Eukaryota; kingdom Metazoa; phylum Chordata; class Actinopteri; order Salmoniformes; family Salmonidae; genus Salvelinus; species Salvelinus sp. IW2-2015. The sequence goes on along the minus strand of NW_019943292.1, from coordinate 126,776 downwards.
CTACTTCAATACTACACATCTGTAGCTCTACTTCGAATACTACACATCTATAGCTTCTACTTAATACTACACATCTGTAGCTCGTACTTTAATACTACACATCTGTAGCTCTACTTATATCACATCTGTAAGCTCTACTTAATACTCACATCTGATAGCTCTACTTCAATACTTACACATCTATAGCTGTAGCTCTACTTTAATACTACACATCTGTAGCTCTACTTAATATCTACACATCTGTAGCTCTACTTCAATACTACACATCGTAGCTGTACCTACTTCAAATATGTACATCTGTTAGCTCTACTTTAATACTACACATTTCTGTAGCTCTACTTCAACTATCCACACATAGCTGTAGCTCATTTTATACAATCTGTAGCTCTACTTTTAATACTAACATCTGTAGCTCTACTTCCTCAATACTACACATCTCTATACATGTAGCTCTACTTTAATACTACACATCTGTAGTCTCTACTTTCAAATAATACTCTTGTAGCTCTACTTTAATACTACACATCTGTAGCTCTACTTAATACTCCACACATCTTTAGCTCTACTTTAATACTACACATCTGTAGCTCTACCTTAAACTACACATCTGTAGCTCTACTTATACTACAAAATCTGTACCTCTACTTCAATACTACACATCTATAGCTGTAGCTCTACTTTAATACTACACATCTGTAGCTCTACTTCAATACTACACATTCTGTAGCTCTACTTTAATACTACACATCTGTAGCTGTAGCTCTACTTTAATATTACACATCTGTAGCCTACTTTACATATTACACATCTGTAGCTCTATTAATACTACACATCTGTGCTCTACTTCTAATACTACACATATAGCTGTGCTCTAACTTGAATACTACACATCTGTAGCTCTACATTTAATACTACACATCTGTACGTCTTACTTTCAATACTACACATCTTGTAGCTGTTTGTAGCTCACTTTAATACTACACATCTGTAGCTCTACTTTAATACTACACACTCTTCGCGTAGCTCTTACTTTAATACTACACATCTGTAGCTCTACTATCTTAATTCTACTTGCTTACACAATCGTGTAGCATCCTACTCAATTACTACACATCTGTAGCTCTACTTCTACTACACTAGTCTGTAGCTCTACTTCAATACTACACATCTGTAGCTCACTTCTAATACTTACACATTCTGTAGCTCTACAATACTACACATCTGTAGCTCTACTTATAAACTTACACATCGTGTAGCTTCTACTTCAATACTACACATCTGTAGCTCTTACTTCAATACTTACACATCGTAGCTCTACTTCAATACTACACCTCTACGTAGCTCTACTTTAATACTTACACATCTGTAACTCACTTTAATACTACACACTGTAGCTGTATCTACTTTAATATTACCACATCTCGTAGCTCTACTTAATACTCACACCTGTCTTGAAGCTCTACTTCAATACTACACATCTGTAGCTCTACTTTAATAACTATACACATCTGTAGCTCTACTTCAATATACACATCTATACTGTAGCTCCTCTTAATACACATCATCTGTAGCTCTACTTCAATACTACACATCTGTAGTCTACTACTTTAATACTACACATCTGTAGCTGTAGCTCTACTTTTAATATTACACATCGTTAGCTCTACTTTAATACTACACATCTGTAGCCTCTACTTCAATACTACACATCTGCTAGCTTACTTCAATACCTACACATCTGTAGCTCTACTTCAATTACTACACATCTGTATAGCGCTCTACTTCATACTTACACACTCGTAGCTCTACTTATACTACACATCTGTAGCTCTACTTCAAACTACACATCTTCAGTAGCTCTACTTTAATACTACACATCTGTAGCATGTTAGCTCTCAATTTAATACTACACATCTGTTAGCTCTACTTTCAATACTACACATCTGTAGCTCTACTTTCAATACTACACATCTGTACTGTCAGCTCTACTTTAATATTCACATCTGTAGCTCTACTTTAATATTACACATCTGTAGCTCTACTTTAAATTCAATCTGTTAGCTCTACTTTCAATCTACACTCTGTAGCTCTACTTTTAATATTACACATCTGTAGCTCTACTTTAATACTACACATCTGTAGCTCTACTTCAATACTACATCATCTGTAGCTACTTAATCTACTACACATCCTGTAGCTCTACTTTAATTACACATCTGTAGCTCTACTTCAATACTAACACATCTGTAGCTCTACTTACGCAATTTATACTACACTCTGTCTGCTCTACTTCTATTAAACTACACATCTGTAGCTCTACTTTCAATACTACACATCTGCTAGTCAGCTCTACTTTCACTACTCTTTCTCTTTCAGTCACCTTCATAGCTACGTCTTAGTAGCTCTACTTTAATACTACACTCTGCTAGACTAGCCTGCTCTATTTAATACTACCAATCTGGTAGCTCTACTTTCAATACTACACATCTGTAGCTCTACTTAATACTACACATCTGTCTGTTAGCTCTACTTTATATTACACATCTGTAGCTCTACTTTAATACTTACACATCTGCTAGCTCTACTTTAATCACTAACATCTGTAGCTCTACTTTCCAATATACTACACATCTGTAGCTCTACTTTAATACTACAACATCTGTAGCTCTACTCAATACTACACACTGTAGCTCTATTCAATACTACACATCGCTTAGCTCTACTTTAATTACTACACATCTGTAGCTCTACTTTAATACTACACATCTGTAGCTCTACTTCAATACTGCACATCTATAGCTTGCTCTACTTCAATACTACACATCTGTAGCTGTAGCTCTACTTTATACTACACTCTGTAGCTCTACTTCAATACTCACATCTGTAGCTCTACTTATGCTGCACATCTATAGTCGTAGCTCTACTTTAATAACTGCACATCTGTAGCTTACTTTCAATACTGCACATCTGTAGCTCTACTTCAATACTGCACATCTATCTGTAGCTCTATCTTAAATACTACACATGTAGCTCTAGCTTCAATAGCTACACATCTTAGCTCGTAGCTTCTACTTAATACACAATCTGGCTCTACTCAAGCCTGTAGCTCTTACTTCATACTACACAGCTGTAGCTCTACTTTAATACTACACATCTGTAGCTCTACTTCAATACCACATCTGCAGCTGTAGCTCTACTTCAATACTACACATCTGTAGCTGGTAGCTCTACTTTAATACTACACATGCTGTAGCTCTACTTCGAATACTACACATGCTGTAAGCCGTACTTCAATATGCACATCTGTAGCTGTGCTCTTACTTCAATACTACACATCTGTAGCTCTACTTCAATACTGCACATCTAAGCTGTAGCTCTACTTCAATACTACACATCTGTAGCTCTACTTTAATACTACACATCTGTAGCTCTACTCAATACTACACACTCTGTAGCTCTACTTTAATACTAACACATCTGTAGCTCTACTTCAATACTACACATCTGTAGCTGTAGCTCTACTTTAATACTACAATCTACAGCTGTATCAATCTTCATCTGGTTACTGCAGTACCTCTTCACCAGCTGACCTGTGTTTCCAGGATCGGATCATAGACCCGGCCCCAAAGGGAACTACTCCCGCTTCATGAACCACAGCTGCCAGCCCAACTGTTGAGACGCAGAAATGGACGGTAACGGAGATACCAGGGTGGGTCTCTTCGCTGTCTGTGACATCCCTGCTGGTGAGAATCAACCATCTCCTTGGTCAGGTTCATGATTGTAAAATACTTTGTTCTCAATGACGTGTGTGTTAAAAAGAGGTAGGCCAGTTTGACATAATGCTCAGGGTCAGTTGTAGTAATATTGTGTTGTGGTTTACAGGGACAGAGCTCACCTTAACTACAACCTGGATTGCCTTGTAACGAGAAGACTGTGTGTCGCTTGTGGGCTCCCAACTGTAGTGGTTTCCTTGGAGACCGGCCCAAGGTGAGTTGGCTTCTCTTGGTACATACAGAAAAGACAAGTAGATTTTAACATCCATACTTTATAACACCTTTAAGAGTGTGAAAGATGACCCCGAAGAACAGATGGAACTCCTTGAGGTCCATCTAACAGCCAAAAATGGGGTCTGCCCGACCTGTTCTGTCCAGACCTCTGACTGTTTCCTGTCCAGACCGCTGACTGTTTCCTGTCCAGACCGCGTGACTGTCGTTTCCTGTCCAGACCGCTGACTGTCGGTTTCCTGTCCAGACCGCTGACTTGTCCGTTCCTGTCCAGACCGCGTGACTGTCGTTTCCTGTCCAGACCGCTGACTGTCGTTTCCGTCGACGTGACTGTCGTTGTCGTTTCCTGTCCAGACCGCTGACTGTCTGTTCCTGTCCAGACCTCTGACTGAACTGACTGTTGTGTCCTGTCCAGGCCTCTGACTGTTGTTCCTGTCCAGGCCTCCTGACTGAATGTTGTTTCCTGTCCAGGCCTCTGACTGACTGTTTTTCCTGTCCAGGCCAGGCCTCTGGTTTCCAGGCCCCTATCTGACTGGTGTTTCCTTCCAGGCCTCTGGTTTCCAGGCCCCTCTTGACTGTTGTTTCCTGTCCAGCCTCTGGTTTCCAGGGCCCCTATCTGACTGTCGTTTCCTGTCCAGACTTCTGACTGTCCAGACCGCTGACTGTCGTTTTGTCGTTTCTGTCCAGACCGCTGACTGTCGTTTCCTGTCCAGACCTCTGACTGTCCGACCGCTGACTGACTGTTGTGTCCTGTCAGGCCTGACTGACTGTTGTGTCCTGTCCAGGCCTCTGACTGACTGTTGGTCCTGTCCAGGACCGCTGACTGTCGTTTCCTGTCCGGACCGCTGACTGCGTTTCCTGTCGACCGTCTGTCGCTTCGCTCCGGGCCGCTGACTGTCTTCTGTCCGGCGCCTGCAGCGCTGTCGGTTTCCTGTCGGACCGCTGACTGTCGTTTCCTGTCCAGCGACCTGACTGTCGTTTTCCTGTTCCCAGGCTCTGACTGACTGTTTTTCCTGTCCAGCCTCTGGTTTCCGGCCCCTATCTGACTGTTGTTTCCTGTCCAGGCCTCTATCTGACTGACTGTTGTTTCCTGTCAGACCTCTGGTTTCCAGGCCGCGGAGCCCAAGGGGAAGAAAGCCAAGAAGAAAGTGAAGAAGCGGTCGGACGCGGAACGAGGGAAGGAGTCTGAGGACGAGTGTTTCCGCTGTGGGAGACGGAGGGCAGCTGGTTCTGTGTGACAGGAAGAGCTGCACCAAGGCCTTTCCACCTCTCCTGCCTGGACCGCACCAAGAGACCCTTTGGTAAACTCCCTAACCCCTGACCCTTCCACCTCTCCTGCCTGGACCGCACCAAGAGACCCTTCGGTAAGACCCTAACCCCCTAACCCCTGACCCTTCCACCTCTCCTGCCTGGACTGCACCAAGAGACCCTTCGGTAAGACCCTAACCCCCTAACCCCTGACCCTTCCACCTCTCCTGCCTGGACCGCACCAAGAGACCCTTCGGTAGACACAAACTTCTACCTCTGGATAGATGGATATTCTAATGTTATGTGTATATTATATTTCAGGGCGCTGGGACTGTGTACAGGACCAATCAACAGTGTGGACACCTACTTATTCCAGGGCTTTTCTGTACTTTTACTATTTTCTACATTGTAGAATAAGTGTTGACATCAAAACTATGAAATAACACATGGAATCATGTAGTAACCAAAATCTATTTTATATTTGAAGTTCTTCAAAGTAGCCACTCTTGGCATTCTCTCAACCAAAACATTTYTGCATCATTGAAGGTCCCCAAGAAGACAGTGGCCTCCATCATACTTAAATGGAAGTTTGGAACCACCAAGGCCTTGGTCAGGGAGGTGACCAAGAACCTGATGGTCACTCAGAGCTCCAGAGTTCCTCTTTAAAGATGGCTGTCCTTTTGGAAGGTTCTCCCATCTCTGCAGCACTCTGACAATCAAGCCTTTATGGTACAGTAAAAGACACAGCCCGCTTGGAATTTACCAAAAGGCACCTAAAGGACTCTGACCATCAGAAACAAGATTCTCTGGTCTGATAACTCTTTGGCCTGAATGCCAAGCATCATGTCTGGAGGAAACTTGGCACCATCCCTACGGTGAAGCATGGTGGTGGCAGCATCATGCTGCAGGGATGTTTTTCAGCGGCAGGGACTGGGAGACTAGTTAGGATCGAGGGAAAGAAGAATGGAGCAAAGTACAGAGATCCTTGATGAAAGCCTGCTTCAGAGAGAAGGTTCACCTTCACAACAACCCTAAGCAAACAGCCAAAACAACGCAAGAGTGGCTTCGGGACAAGTCTCTGAATAAACTTGAGTGGCCCAGCCAGAGCCCGGACTTGAACCCGATCAAACATCTCTGGAGAGACTTGAAATTAGCTGTGCAGCGACACCCCATCCAACCTGACAGAGCTTGAGAGGATCGGGGAGAAACTCTCCAAATACAGGTGTGCCAAGCTTGTAGCATCATACCCAAGAAGACTCAAGGTTGTAATCGCTGCTAAAGGTGCTTCAACAAAGTACTGAGTAAAGGGTCTGAATACTTGTAAATAGATATTTCAGTTTATTTTTAATATATTTGCAAAAATGTCTACTTGTTTTTGCTTTGTCATTATGCGGTACTGTTTTTGAATCCATTTTAGAATAAGGCTGTAACGTAACTGTCAAGGTCTGAATACTTTCCGATTGCAATACTGGTCACTTAGAAATGTCCTTGTTTCTGAAAGAAAAGCAAAAAAATTGTCCATTAAAATAACAAATTGATCAGAAGTACAGTGTAGACATTGTTAATGTTGKAAATGGCTATTGTAGCTGGAAATGGCAGATTTTTTATGGAATATGTACAGAGGCCCATTATCAGCAACCATCACTCCTGTGTTCCAATGGCACGTTGTGTAGCTAATCCAAGTTTATAATGTTAAAAGGCTAATCGATCATTAGAAAACCGTTTTGCAATTATGTTAGCACAGCTGAAAACTGTTCTGGTTAAAGAAGCAATACAACTGGCCTTAGACTGGAGCATCAGCATTTGTGGGTTTGATTACAGGCTCGAAATGGCCAGGAACAAAGAACTTTCTTCTGAAACTCGTCAGTCTATTCTTGTTCTGAGAAATGATGGCTATTCCATGAGAGAAATTGCCAAGAAACTGAAGATCTCGTACAACGCTGTGGACTACTCCCTTCACAGAACAGCGCAAACTGGCTCTAACCAGAATAGAAAGAGTGGGAGTGCACAACTGAGCAAGAGKACAAGTACATTAGTGTCTAATTTGAGAAACAGACGCCTCACAAGTCCTCAACTGGCAGCTTCATTAAATAGTACCTGCAAAACACCAGTAATATGTCAACAGTGAAGAGGCGACTCCTGGATGCTGGCCTTCTAGGCAGAGCAGGGGCGAAAATCTGAGATCAACCTTGGAGGGGACAATTACATTAAATTTTCTCAAGAGCAATTCCTGAGGGGGACACCAAAAGTAGTGCTGTAACACATAGCATACGTTGTTAAATGTATATTGAGGAACCATAATTCCTACAACTGGATAATTGATAGGTACAGTAGTTAACTGAAGGGTTTTCCCAACTTGTTCAAATGTTTAAATCATTATAATTCTAACTAACCTAAATAATAAGTTATAGCAGACCTGCTCCTTACCCAGTCCAGTATGTATGCAGGTATTCTACTTACAACCAACATATCAAGAAAGGTCAGTAGGTGACAATGGTACTGTAACACTGTAATGGGTGTAGTTTTCATAAATACAATGAACATGGTGGTGATCACATCTAAAAGAATCTCCATTGAGAACCATCACAAGTTGGTCTCCGTATTGAATTGACCTTTTAATTTGACTTTTTCTGATACATTTATATAGTCATTAAATATGTGCACCTGGCCTGAGTCTACTACAATATCTTTGCAAGAACCAAAAGCTTAAAAATAAGTACAGTTCCTAAAAGCAAAATAACTACTTCAATTGAAAACCCAAATAAATCAAAAAAAATATCCTTCAGTCACGTGTCTCAACTCTTCAAACAGCAGGGCTATGGACAAGTATTGGCACAAAGTATGCAATTTTTAATAAAATAACATGAAATAAATCATTTTGTAAGTGTACTGAAAACTACTAAACAAAAAGAACAACTATCCAATTACACCCATGGGTTCTCAAACAGGGGTCCATGGACTAATTGCAAGGGCGTGAAATAAAAAAAGTGTAATGAATGTAGTCAGTACACAAGAGTTGTCCAGTAAGTTTTACATATATATAGAGGGGGTGGAGGTCCCTGAGGACCGCTCAAAACCTTGCCTGCCTTGCCTCAAAATATGCAGGGTTCCAGTACCCCAAAAAGGTTGAGAACCACTGCTATACACACTACTGAACAAAAGAACCGAGCATAATGTTTGCGGGTTTCCTCAACAACACATCAGTTGGCACTTTTCGCAATGCCCTCGCCTGTTGTCTCCGACACCCTGTATAGCCCAATAAACTCCTGTTGAGGGACATGGTCATGGTCAACATAACGCAGACAGACATTCTCCTGTTCAGCACCAGAGACATCTTGAGTACCATCAACAATTAATGAAAATTGTACAATCGGAAGAACCTAATCTCAGCTGCAATGCCTCGAATGACTATTGGCCATATGTTCAGAATTTCATTCTGTGCTTTGGGGCCTGTGTACATTGTGGTACGCTCTGTTAACCACTTCAGTAAAATGGGATCATCTCTATGCCCTAAGTTGTCAAAATCTGGTATAAAATTCCCCACTGTCATCCGTTGGCCTCCTAAAGCTTGTCCCTGTCTACTACATGCCGCACCGAACTAAACAATTTTCATCAAGCAATGCCTTGCGTCATCCTGCTGTTTACCCCCACGCGGCTGGATAACTGGACACTGATTGGATTTAGCTGGTGTGCTGTTACAATTACACAAGTGGCGGTGGGTTTGGCAATTTTGATGTGCTGTGAATTTTTCAATGGCTTTTCTTCCAGTTCCTAAATCCTGCACTAATGAAGCAGCATTCAGCTCTTCTGCCAAAAGATGGCTGGCTTGAAAACCCTTGGCTACAGTTAGTAAAACACAAACACTCCTTTTATTGATGTGATATAATTGTAGCCAGGGGAAATCGTCCGAAACCATCTCTCTTTGAAACGTCAAACACTCTGTTGGCAAGAGTTTGCGGTTTCTATAAAATTGTGGTGTGGCTGATATGTTTGTGCATCACTGTGGTAACTGGACAATATGCTGTGCGCACTAGTCCCCCTACTTCACGTGGTGCTGCTGGCAAACAAGGGTGACACCGGTTGCCTGCCGTGGCTGTGACACTGTCCTCTGTCAGCCGGCCTCTCCCGTAGGCCGTTTCGCCTTTCACCTTACCGCTAACATGGACTCAGTCTGCTCCAGAAAATAAATAAGTGTTTGCCGTACTCCAACTACCCGGTACCCAAAACTTACAACTATTAATCACAACAGCACATGAACCAATTGCCTGTAAACAAATCTTAGGTTTAGTCACCAGTTTAAGTTGAGAGTTGGGCGGTATCCATAGCATTTTCCATTATGTCCCTTATTTTACAAGTCCAAAAAAATTGAGACACCTATTCATAATGTTGCCAAACAAAACTCAACAAACGTACCTGAGACTCCCTGCCTCTCCTGCCAATCTTGTCCCTCGCATATCTGTCCCCAGCTTGCGTCTGTGTCATTCTGTGCCTGCATCTGCCTAATACATTCATTGTGAAACATTTCCTATTAGCATTTCACTTTCTCTTATGCAACATTGTTGATCACACTAGTCTCTGAGATCCATATAGGATACTAGAGCTTCTTACTATGCGTTTGGTGTTTGTACTGACAAAACTACTCTATGATGTCCGTCTTCTTCATAAATTTCGTCCATTTTTCTACCGGCTGGCTGGCTGCCTAGCTGCAGCACACCCACATTTACACAAAACACATGCTGCACCGTTGTGTAATTTAAATAGTTTGGTTTCATATTGGCTGGCTTCCAACAATAGCTGAATTGTTAAAGCCTAGCGAGCACCCAATTCCGTTTCTGTGTGTTTGCTATAATCTTTGCTACCTGGTTAAATAAAGTTAAATAAAATAAAATAAAAAAAGTTCACTAGCGACAATTTATCTTTTGCAACGAGACCATTATATATATTTAAAGAACAATGGTAGAAGAGAGTGTAGTTCTGTTCTGTTCAGTTTGGAACTTCAGTTACTGTATCGTAACCTTATCACAGGGACGTCGAAGCACTACACTAGCCCTAGCTGATCTTGGAATAAACTGATGATAGCAAAGATTCCATCTTTGACGACGCCACATAAATGAATAGGTACTAGCTAGCTTGATAGTTAATGTTTGCTTAGTTTGGCAGCGCCAGCTCTGCAAATTCAGCTAGTGTGTGAACCCTGCCAACATAAAATAAATAATAACATTGCTATGACCTGCTATGGATTGACGTGGAATTAACCTCACGTCAGTACGTACATGTCACGCTTTTACGAGAACAGTTTATAAGAAAATAGTAGTAAGAGATATCTACAGAGTTAAATAAAATTATATAGAAAGAGACTAGTAGTAAGTTTAAAGTGGTTAAAGACTTTATAGGTTAAAAGAAGTGTTTGATTATAAAGATAAAGTAAGAATAGTATTAGAAGGAATTTCAAATAGATTTAAAAAGTAAGTAAATGTGTTTTTTGAGTAAGTGAAGTATAAATAAGGAATAGAAGAAAAGAAAGAATAAATAAATTGAGTTAAGTTATGTGTTAAGGTTAAAAGAGAGTTTAGTTAGAAAAAGAGAGTGAAAATTGAAAGGAAATTATATTATAAGTTTAAGGAAGATAAGAGTTTAAGAGAAATTTAGTAGGTAGAATTAAAAAAACTATGAGAGAGTTTAGTAGAAAGTTAGTAAATGAATATAGAGATAGTAAAGTAGTAATAGATGAAAGAATGTTAAGTAGAAGATAAAAAAGAATCAAGCCGCTTACGAACCCCTCTATTACCTTGCCAGCTAAAGAACTGGCAGTGGATCAAACCATTGTGAGGCAAAGGGCGGGGGGGGTCGCAATCTTTTGAAACTTAAACGCGCTATTAAGTGTCTATAATCAGCACAAGTGCTTTCATTGCGTATTATTAATATTATTGAAATTACATAGTTATGTTTACAGTGATATATTGGGGGGGACAAATCATATTTTTCCCAAGATGGGGGGGTCTTGTCCCCCCCGTCCCCCCTGGGATTTCCGCCTATGAGGCAGAGTCCCTGTACTTTTGCCCATCTTAATCTTTTATTGGCCAGTCTGAGATATGGCTTTTTCTTTGCAACTCTGCCTAGAAGGCCGAGTGTTTTGCGAAGCTGCCTGTTGAGGACTTGAGGTGTCTGTTTCTCAAATTAGACACTAATGTACTTGTCCTGCTCAGTTGTGCACCGGGACCTCCCACTCTTTCTATTCTGGTTAGAGCCAGTTTGGCAATTTCTCGCATGGAAAAGCCATTTCTCAGAATAGACCGAGTTTCTGGCCATTTTGAGCCTGTAATCAAACCCAGAAATGCTGATACTCCAGATACTCAACTATTCTAAAGGCCAGTTTCATTGCTTCTTTAATCAGAACAACAGTTTTCAGCTGTGCTAACATTATTGCAAAAGGGTTTTCTAATGATCAATTAGCTAATCCAAGTTTATCATTTTAAAAGGCTAACAGAACGTGCCATTGGAACACAGGAGTGATGGTTGCTGATAATGGGCCTCTGTACGCCTCTGTAAATATTCCATAAAAAATCTGCAGTTTCCAGCTACAATAGTCATTTACAACATTAACAATGTCTGCTGTATTTCTGATCAATATTATTTTAATAGAAATGTCCTTGGTTTTTGAAAGAAAAATATTTAAGTGACCCCAAACTTTTGAACGGTAGTGTGTATGCTGATCAAAAATATAAACCCAACAATTTCAAAGAGTTACAGTTCATAGAAGCAAATCAGTCAATTTAAATAAATAAATTGGGCTCTAATCTATAGATTTCACATGACTGGGCAGGGGCGCAGCCATGGGTGGGCCTAGACACACCCAGCCAATTTGAATTTAACATTTCAGGGATTGTTTTATATATTTCAGCTCATGAAACAACGTTGCATTTTTGTTCAGTATATGTTGTTATATTTCAGGGCGCTGGGATTGCCCGTGGCACCACTGTGAYGTGTGTGGGAAGCCATCCGAGGTGTTCTGCCAGCTGTGCCCCAACTCATTCTGCAAGAACCACCAGGAGGGGGCGCTGCGGCCCTGGCCCCACACCGGACAACTCTGCTGCCAGGAGCACGATGACCCCTGACCTGGAGCGGACTGAGGCCTGACTGCCCCCGGGCCTCTAAATGCTCCAAGAGGCCTGAAGGTTCAGGTCTAGAGACTGGGAGACGCTGACCTGCAGCAGAACAGGACCCAWCTTCATAATAATGTTTTCAATATGACTGACAGCACTGTATGTATGCCTCTCTCATCAGGGATTTTCTCTACAGCTCATTCAACCAATCAGGTCATTTTACACTCAGCCAGCCAATCGGGTCCTTCCACCTGTTGTAACTCGTCTGCACTGTGGTAGAAAAGCACAAAGACGGCAGAGACAACATGGCACCTCAGACACAGCATTAGTCTCCTCTCTCCCTAGTAGTGTTTTATATGTGTATATATATATGTGTGTGTATATGAAAGACCAAAATTATAATACTGGAATATTGTTAGTACCAGATTGAATCTGTTTTTATCTGAAGTAATATCGTAAGACTCTGGATAGGTCTTGACTTACTATAGACAAGTACTGCATATTGTTTTAATTTTAACTAATTGTTTTCATTTGAGTAATGCTAGTACAGAGATGTGATACCACCTGTTCAGTGTTATTAAAGCAGAGCTGAAACCTTATTGTGGACTTTAACTCCCATCACTGCTGACCTCTACAGTCATCAATATGTACCTGTGGCTTTAATACCGGAATAAAGAGAAGTTTATTGAAGTTAGTTCAGTTTGTGGTCCATGATCTGCTGGAGAAAAGTCTGGAACATTTACACATTGTCTAATGACAGCTGATCCCCTAATCTGTCCAGGAAACCAGCCCAGAGGGAACACATTGAGGTGATTTAAGAGTGAATTTATTTAAGACATGACAGAACTGGTCATTTGCATAACGATGATGCAGCATTCAATGGTACAAAATGTGTTCCTGTAAAAATAATTTATTCCAAGCCCAGCCATCCTGTCTTAGTGCAAACACTGATAATAAAGATAGGCACATGAGTCAGACAAGGAAGTGGTTTCAGGCTCATTCTCCATAAAGCCTCTGATCAGTTTTGCCTTATAGACAGATCCTAGACCTGCCCTGGGGTTCTAGTCGAACCGTATCGCTGAAATTTAAAGGCAATGTTCCTGTGTTAGTGGAGACGGCAAACGCAGCATTTGTCCACTCAATCGGAAAAGACTAACACTTCAGCGATCACTCAGACACTAGTCACCATCAGACACTGTCTAGTTCAATACCCAGCCACCTCCACAGCATCAGCCCCTGTTGGTTTTCTAGAAATATTAGACCTCTTGATTCACTGCTGGGAAGTATAGAAAGGGTGGTTTCAGGTTAAATTCCCATTCATTTTCTACTAATCATTAATGCTTGACCATTCTTCAATTGCAAGTGCTATAATGTGATTTTGAAACTACAAATTAAATACATGGCTTATGCTTCAACAAAACCAGTTGTCAGGYGTGATTGTGTTGAGGCTATGAGCATGTCTACAGTTAATTGTCATAATACATTCACTGAAAAATAATCTTAACAGAATTGAAAATATATACAACCTTACAAATGATAATAAATAATCAGTTCTGTAAATGTGATTATAAAAAGCAACCTCGGGCTAGCTTCATTTTCTATAAACATGGTGCTGTTTGTTTCAAGTGTTGCATCTCAGCAGGATGATGTCATCAGGAGGCTAGAACCCCTTGGTGGATGATGTCAGAGCCATAGGCCCCGCCCCTCAGCTGGTGGGCGTGGCATGCCTTCATGTCCAAACCACTGGGCGGAGTTTCAGAGTTAGCAGAGGAGTACCCATCGCTCTCTGTACGGAGTCGTCTCCTGGGGTACGACGGCTCACTGTGCAGTGGTCTGCGCTGTGGGGAACGAGGTCTGCGCTGTGGGGGGTTGGGAGGTCTGTGCTGTGGGGGGTTAGGAGGTCTGTGCTGTGGGGGGTTGGGAGGTCTGTGCTGTGGGGGGTTAGGAGGTCTGCGCTGTGGGGGGTTAGGGTTTGATGGCTCCTCCTTTGGCCTCTCACTCCTCTTTGGGATTCTGAACTTACCCCAGTTCTTAAGATGGCTGCCACCAGGCCCACTGGCCAGCCAGCTGTTGTGTTTGGTTGTCATGGATACAGTGGTGTCTCTGGGGTCTGATTGGGTGTCTGTTCCGCTGAGCCTCACCTTCCTCTCCTTCACTTCAGTCACATGATCACTAACCCTAACCCTCGTTAACCTGACCCTAGCCTCAGTCACATTATGAACCTTGATCCTAGTTAACCTAACCCTAGCTTCACTCATTCTATTGGCTGGTTTAGCATCAGTCATATCACTGAGCCTACTGGCCTTTGACCCCAGTCTGGTTTTGGCTTTGATTGGAGAGCTTTCCTTGAGTCCTCTCCTCCCCTCTGTTCCATGGTCCTCCTCTCCTGTCTTCTCGTCCATTCCCTGGTCCGTCTCTCCTCTCCTCCTCTTTCTCCTCTCCGTTATCTGGTCCTCCTCCGATCCCTGGTCCTCTCCTCTCCTCCTGCTGCTCTTCTGTTGCTGCTCAGATTCTGGGGCCTCCTTCCTCAGGCTCCTCCTACCCTCTATTCTGGGTCTGCCGCTCTCTCTACTTTCTGTCTTCAGTTTGCTGGAGTTGTTGCCTGTCTGTCCTCTGGTATGATTGTCTGTCTGTCCTCTGACGTGTCTACCCCCCTCAGGCAGACTGTGTAGTAGATGTAGGCCTCCTCTCCGGTGCCTCCCTCGGTCTCTCCTCTGGGTCTTCAGGCCGCTGTACCCAAACACCGCCACTGGAGCCGAAACCACACTGAGACGCACGCTGTGGTTCAGACACCCTGATGAAGACAACACCAAACAACACAGGTTCAACACAGTTTCAACTGGACATTACACTGCTCTGCCTAAAGAGGGAAATCTTCCACATTTAAACATCAGGAACATTAATATCCAACAAGGACACAGTAAACATGTCATCCCCATGAATGATGCAACGCCCCCCCCTTGGGCCAATCAGTGTACTTTTAAAATGCTGCATCTCCATAGCAAGACGCATCATTCATCCAAAATCGGGCCAAAGGTGTCTAAGATATTGCGTGGGTTAGCTAGACTTATATCCCTGAGCATGTGTGCCAAATCTCATCACTGAGTCAAACAGATCAAGAGACAAACATGTGCCTGTTATAGCGCCACCGTGTGGTCGATATGAATGTTCTTGCATATGTTGAGTCTTGAAAGTTTGCAACATGTGTATCAAATTGTGTTACAATTAGGGCTGTCAAAGTTAACGCTGTTTTCTATGCCATATTTGATTTTTTACACATTTAATCACATGTCCATTCACCCACCGCACAGGCCCTCTAAGCGCACGTGTTTCCGCATGGACCCCATTTCCCATGCTAACCCTAACCCAATCACACTATGCTAACCAATCACACTATGCTAACCCTAACCCAATCACACTATGACTAAACCCAATCACACTATGCTAACCCAATCACACTATGCTAACCCCTAACCCAATCACACTATGCAACCCAATCACCACTATTGCCTAACCCAATCACACTATGCTAACCAATCACACTATGCTAACCAATCACACTATGCTAACCCAATCACACTATGCTAACCCAATCACCACTATGCTAACCCTAACCCAATCACACTATGCTAACCCTAACCCAATCACACTATGCTAACCCTAACCCAATCACACTATGCTAAACCCAATCACACTATGCTAACCCCAACCACACACTATCTAACCCCTAAAACCCAATCACACTATGCTAACCCAATCACACTATGCTAACCCAATCACACTATGCTAACCCAATCACACTATGCTAACCAATCACACTATGCTAACCACACACTATGCTAACCCAATCACACTATGCTAACCCAATCAACTATGCTAACATAACCCAATCACACTATGCTACCCAATCACACTATGCTTAACCCAATCACACTATGCTAACCCAATCACACATCTAACCCAACACACTATGCTAACCACAATCACACTATGCTAACACCAATCACACTATGCTAACCCTAACCCAATCACACTATGCTAACCTAACCCAATCACACTATGCTAACCCTAACCCAATCACACTATGCTAACCCTAACCCAATCACACTATGCTAACCTTAATAACCCAATCACACTATGCTAACCTTAATAACCCAATCACACTATGCTAACCTTATACCCAATCACACTATGCTAACCTTAATAACCCAATCAACACTATGCTAACCCTAAACCCAATCACACATGCTAACCCTAACCCAATCACACTATGCTAACCCTAACCCAATCACACTATACTAACCCAATCACACTATGCTAACCTTAACAACCCAATCACACTATGCTAACCTTAATAACCCAATCACACTATGCTAACCTTAATAACCCAATCACACTATGCTAACCTAACCCAATCACACTAATAAACCCAATCACACTATGCTAACCCTAACCCAATCACACTATG
This sequence comes from Salvelinus sp. IW2-2015, assembly GCF_002910315.2. Classification (NCBI taxonomy): domain Eukaryota; kingdom Metazoa; phylum Chordata; class Actinopteri; order Salmoniformes; family Salmonidae; genus Salvelinus; species Salvelinus sp. IW2-2015. The sequence goes on along the minus strand of NW_019943292.1, from coordinate 109,953 downwards.
CTAACCTTAATAACCCAATCACACTATGCTAACCCTAATAACCCAATCACACTATGCTAACCCTAACCCAATCACAACTAATAACCCAATCACACTATGCTAACCCTAACAACACTATGCTACCGTAATAACCCAATCAACCACTAGCTAACCTCTAATAACCCAATCACACTATGCTAACCCTAACCCAATCACACTATGCTAACCTAATAACCCAATCACCACTATGCTAACCCTAACCCAATCACACATGCTAACCCAATCACACTATGCTAACCTTAACAACCCAATCACACTATGCTAACCTTAATAACCCAATCACACTATGCTAACCTTAATACCCAATCACACTATGCTAACCTAACCCAATCACACTAATAACCCAATCACACTATGCTAACCCTAACCCAATCACACTATGCTAACCGTAACCCAATCACACTATGCGCACAGCTTTGAAACAATTGTACAGAAGTACAGTAGCTAGCTAGCTATGCTAACGTCGCCATTGTAACTATTTTGGTTAGCTGAATTATGTTTATTAATTATGCTATGGCTGAATGCCTCTTGATATAACCAGTAGCACATTTTAGAATAGCAGAACATCCATCCCATTTTAGATTTAGAATCAGAACATCCATCCCATTTAGAATCAGAACATCCATCCCATTTAAATTCAGAACATCCATCCCATTTAGAATCAGAACAATCCCATCCATTTAGAATCAGAACATCCATCCCATTTAGAATCAGAACATCCATCCCATTTAGAATCAGAACATCCATCCCATTTAGAATCAGAACATCCATCCCATTTAGATACGGTTTTTGTTGCCAGGTCAAAAGATTGTAATATCCTGTGTTTCACCAAGTCATGGCTGACATGAAAAATATCAAATCTAGCTGTTTTTCTATACATCGGCAGGATAGAACGACAGGGTCGGGTAAGCTCAGAGGGTGTCTCTTAACAACAGCTAGTGTGCGACCTCTAATACTAAGGAAGTCTCAAGGTTCTGCTCTCCTCATTTAGAAAACCTCATGATAAGCTGTAGACATTTTTCACATTATAGTCATTTAGCAGACTCTTATCTGGTGTGACTAACATTTAGTGCATTCATCTTAAGATAGCTAGGTGGGACAACAACATATCACTATCATAGTAGCTGTCAGTGAAGTCTGAGCTAGTAAAAAAAWATATATATWTTTTTCTTTACATGAGAGTTAGTTCCCGAAAGGAATTATTTTTTTCCTTGATGACACACGCGGGGAGCCCAGCCAACAGCGAGTTGCAGTAGTCCAGAGGGAGATGACAAGTGCCTGGATTAGGACCTGCGCCGCTTCCTGTGTGAGGTAAGGTCGTACTCTATGGATGTTGTAGAGCATGAACCTGCAGGTGCGACGTTTGCAGAGAACAACAGAGTGTTGTCCAGGGTCACACCAAGGTTCTATGCCTTCTGGGAGAGGGACATTGTAGCTGTCAACCGGGATGGAGAGGTTTTTGAGCGGGCAGGCCTTCACCGGGAGGAAGAGGAGCGCTGTGTTGCCGAGGTTGAGTTTGAGGGGGTGGGCCGACATCCAGGCACGCAGAGATGCGTCTCGCCACCTGGGTGTCAGAAGGGGGAAGGAGGAAAGTAGTTGAGTGTCATCCGCATAGCAATGATAGGAGAGACCATGACGTAGCCAAGTGACTTGGTGCATAGAGCAACAGGGCCTAGAACCGAGCCCTGGGGGACACCAGTAGTGAGAGTACGTGGTGCAGACACAGATCCTCTCCACGTCACCTGGTAGGAGCCACCTGCCAGGCAGGATGCAATCCAAGAGTGTGCAGAGTCTGAAATCCCCAGCCATGAGAGGGTGGAGAGGAGTATCTGATGGTTCAGTGTTGAAGGCTGAGGATACATTTACATTTACATTTAAGTCATTTAGCAGACGCTCTTATCCAGAGCGACTTACAAATTGGTGCATTCACCTTATGACATCCAGTGGAACAGCCACTTTACAATAGTGCATCTAA
>NW_019943292.1:94542-107914 GCF_002910315.2 Salvelinus sp. IW2-2015 | reverse complement strand
TCTGGGTTCTGATTGCGAGTGTCTGTTTTCCGCTGAGCCTCACCTTCCTCTCCTTTCACTTTCAGTCACATGATCACTAAACCCTATAACCCCGGTAACCTGCACCCTAAAAGCCTCAGATCACATTATTGAAACCTGATCCTAGTTAAAACTCCAACCCCTACTTCACTCATTCTTATTGGTGGTTTAGCATCAGTCTATCACTGAGCCTGACTGGCCTTTGACCCAGGTCTGGTTTTGGCTTTGATTGAGCAGCTTTCCTTGAGTCTCTCTTCCCTTCTGGTTCCATGGTCCTCCTCTTCCTGTCTTCTCGTTCATTCCTGGAATCCGACTCTCCTCTCCTCCTCTTTTCTCCTCTCCGTTATCTGGTCCTCCTTCCGATCCCCTGGTCCTCTCCTCTCTCCTGCTGCTCTTCTCGTGCTGCTCAGTTCTGGTGCCTCCTCCTCAGGGCTCCCTCCTACCCTCTATTCTGGTCTGCCGCTCTCCTACTTTCTGTCTTCAGTTTGCTGGATTGTTGCCTGTCGTCCTCTGGTATGATTGTCTTGTCTGTACCTCTTGACTGTCTACCCCCCTCAGGCAGGGACTTGTGTAGTAGATGTAGGCCTCCCTCCGGTGCCTCCCTGCGCGTCTCTCCTCTGGGTCTTCAGGCCGTGTACCCAAACACCCGCCACTGGAGCCGAAAAACCCCCCAACCAACTTTTGGGAAAGGGGGAACCGTGGGGGGGGGGGGGCCACGCTGTGGTCAGACACCCTGATGAAGACAACACCAAATAACAACACAGTTCAACACAGTTTCAACTGACATACACTTGCTCTGCCTAAAGAGGAAAGCTTCCACATTTAAACTCAGGAACAAATATCCAACAAGGACACAGTAAAACATGTCATCCCCATGAATGATGCAAGTCCCCCTCCGGCCCAGACTAATCGATGCATCTCCATTAGCAAGACGCATCATTCATTCAAATCGGGCCGAAAGGGTGTCAAGATATTTTGCGTGGGTTAGCTAGACTTAATCCCTGAGCCATGGTGCCAAATCTCATCCCTGAGTCAATAACCAGATCAAGAGGGACAAACATGGTGCCTGTGTATAGCCCACCGGTATTGGTCGATATGAATGTTCTGCATATGTTGCAGTCTTGAAGTTCATATCAACAAATTGTCACAATTTAGGGCTGTCAAAGTTAACGCTGTATCCAAGATTTTTTACAACATTATACATGTCCATTCACCCACCGCACGAGGCCTCTAAGTCGCACGTCTCCGCATAGTAGCCCCATCCCCAACCTAACCCATTCACACTATGCTACCCAATACACTATGCTAACCCAATCAACTTGTAACCTAAACCCAATCACACTATGCAACCCAATCCACACTTGCTAACCAATCACACTATCTTACCCTAACCCAATCACACGTATGCATAACCCCAACACACTATGCTAACCCAATCACACTATGGCTAACCCAATCACACTATGCTAAAATCCCATACACTATGCTAAACCAATCACACTATTGCTAACCCAATCAACATATGCTAACCTTAACCAATCACCACTATGCTAACCCTAACCCAATCACCACTATGCTAACCCAACCCCCATCCACTATCTAAACCCAATCAACACTATGCTAACCCCAACCCAATTCACACTATTGCTAACCCTTTAACCCAATCACACTATGCTTAAACCCAATCACACTATGCTAACCCATATATCACACTACTGCTAACCAATCACACTTGCTAACCCAATCACACTATGCTAACCCAATCAACTATGCTAACCCAATCACACTATTGCTAAACCCAATCACACTATGCTAACCCAACCCATCACACACTAAGATCCCTCACACTATGCTAACCAATTCACACTATGCTAACCCAATCACACTATGCTAACCCAATCACCACTATGCTAACCCAATCACCACTATGCTAACCCAAGTTTCACACTATGCTAACCCTAACCCAATCACCACATGCTAACGCATAACCCAATCACACTATTGCTAACCTACCCAATCACCACACCTATGCTAACCCTAAACCCATATCCACACACTATGCTACCTTAATAACCCAATCACACTATGCTAACCTTTAATAACGCCAATCACACTATGCTCAACCTTAAACCCAAATCACATATATGCTAAACCTTAATTAACCAATCACACTATGCTAACCTAACCCAATTCACCACTAGCTAACCCAACCCAAATCGCACACTCATTGCTAACCCCAACCCAATCCACACTATGCTAACCCAATCACACATGCTACCTTACCAACCCAATCACACTATGCTAACCTTAATAACCACATCACAACTATGCTACCTTAATAAACCCAATCACACTATGCTAAACTTTCCTAACGACAATCACACTAATAACCCAATCACACGTATGCTAACCCTAACACAAATACACTATGCCTAACCTTAAATAACCCAATCACACTAATTTGCTAACCTTAATAACCCAATCACACCTATGCTAACCCTAAACCCAATCACACTTAATAACCCTAATCACTACTATTGCTAACCTCTTAACGACACTATGCTACCCGTAATAAACCCAATCACCACTATGCTAACGCTTACCCAATACACCTATGCTACCCTACACCAATCACACTATGCTAACCTTTAATCTACCCGATCACACTATGCTTAACCCCTAACCAATCACACTATGCTTAACCCAATCAGCACTATGCTAACCTTAAACAACCCACATCACACTATGCTAACCTTAAAACCCAGATCACACTATGCTAACCATAACCCAATTCACCACTATGCTAACCTAACCCAATGTTCCACACTAAAACCCAATCACACTTGCTAACGCCTAACCAATCAACTATGCTACCGTAACCCAATTCACACTATGCGCACAGCTTTAGAACCAATTGTACAGAAGTTCAGTAAGCTAGCTAGCTATTTGCCTAAGCTCGCCATTGTAACTCACCTTTCCCCCCCCCTCAACCCCCACTCACCCCCCTCCTTTAACCCCCCCTATTTTTGTTTAGCTGGAATTATGTGTTATTAATTATGCTATAGGCTGAAATGCCTTTGATATAACCAGTTGATTTTAGAATCCAGAACATCCAATCCCATTTAGAATCAGAAACATCCAATCCATTTAGAATCAGAACATCCATCCCATTAGAATCAGAACATCCATCCCATTTAGAATCAGAACATCATCCCATTTAGAATCAGAAACATCCATCCCAATTATAGAATCAGAACATCCAATCCCATTTAGATCAGAGACTCCAATCCCATTTAGATCAGAACATCCAGCCCATTTAGAATCAGAACATCACATCCCATTTAGAATCAGGAACATCCCATCCCATTTAGATTACGGTTTTGTTGCCAGGTCAACAAGATTGTAATATCCTGTGTTTCACCAAGTCATGGCTGTACCCTGAACAAATATCAAATTAGCTGTTTTTCTATAATCGGCAGGAGTAGAACGACAGGGGGTTCCGGGGGTAAGGGGGCCTGTTTTTTTTTTTTCCCCCCAAGGGGAGGTGTCTCTTAAACAAACAGCTAGTGTGCGACCTCTAATAACTAAGGAAGTTCAAGGTTCTGCTCTCCTCATTTAAGAAACCTCATGATAAGTGTAGACATTTTTCAACATTTATAGTCATTTTAGCACTCTTATCTGGTGTGACTAACATTTAGTGCAACTTCATTTCTTAAGATAGCTAGGTGGGACAAAAACATATCACATCATGTGCTGTCAGTGAAGTCCTGAGCAGTAAAAAAATAATATATTTTTCTTTACATGAGACGTTAGTTCCCGAAAGGAATTATTTTTTTCCTTGATGACCACCACGCGGGGAGCCCAGCCAACATTCGGTTTGCAGTAGTTCAAGAAGATGAACAAGTGCCTGGATTAGACCTGCGTTCCTGTGTGACGGTAAGGTCGTACTCTATGGATGTTGCCTAGAAGCGACCTGCAGGTTGCGACGTCTGCACGAGAACAACAGAGTTGTCCAGGGTCACACCAAGGTTCTATGCTTCTGGATGAGAGACATTGTAGCTGTCAACACGGGGATGGAGAGGTTTTTGAAGCGGGCAGGCTCTTCACCGGGGAGGGAAGCAGTGAGCGGCTCGTGTATGCCGAGGTGAGTTTGAGGGGTGGGCCGACATCCAGGCACGCAAGAATGCGTCATCGCCACCTGGGTGCTCAGAAGGGGAAGTGAGGGTAGTAGTTGAGTGTCATCCGTCATAGCCAATGATAGGAGAGGGACCCAGACGTAGCAAGTGACTTGGTGCATAGAGCAACAGGGCCTAGAACCGAGCCCGGGGACACTCAGTAGTAGCGTACGTGGTTGCAGACACAGATCCTCCTCACGTCAGCTGGTAGGCGCCACCTGCCAGGCAGGATGCAATCCAAGAGTGTGCAGAGTCTGAAATCCCCAGCCATGAGAGGGTGCGAGAGGAGTATCTGATGGTTCAGTGTGAAGGCTGAGTGATACATTTACATTTACATTTAAGTCATTTAGCCAGACGCTTGCTTATGCCAGAGCGACTTACAAATTTTGGTGACATTCACCTTTATGACATCCCAGTGAACAGCCACTCTTACTAATAGTGCCATCTAAATATTTTATAGGGGGGGGGTGAGAAGGATTACTTTATCCTAATCCTAGGTATTCCTTAAAAGAGGGTGGGTTTCAGGTGTCTCCGGAAGGTGGTGGATTGACTCCGCTGTCCTTGCGTCCAGTGAGAGTTGTTCCAACATGGGGGACCAGAGCCAGCGAACAGTTTTGGGACTGGGGCTGAGCGGGAACGTGTACTTTCCTCAGTGTAGTGGTAGGGAGGCGAGCAGGCCAGAGGTGGATGAACGCAGTGCCCTTGTTTGGGTGTAGGGCCTGATCAGAGCCTGGAGGTACTGAGGTGCCGTTCCCCTCACAGCTCCGTAGGCAAGCACCATGGTCTTGTAGCGGATGCGAGCTTCAACTGGAAGCCAGTGGAGAGAGCGGAGGAGCGGGGTGACGTGAGAGGATAGATCTAGGAGGATGAGATCAGAAAAGAGAGAGCCAGCGGAGAGCACAGAGAAGAACACTCTCGGTTGAGTGACCTGTCTTGAAGCCTGATTGGTAAAGGTCAAGAAGATGATTCTGAAAGCGATAGCGAGAGAGGTGGTCAAAAACAGCACGGTCAAGTGTTTTGGAAAGAAAAGAAAGAAGGGATACAGGTCTGTAGGTTTTGACATCAGATGAGTCGAGTGTTGGTTTCTTGAGGGGAGMAACTCAGGCCATTTTGAAGTCAGGGAATGCAGCCAGTGGTCAGGGATGAGTTGATTGGGGAAGTGTGAAGGTCTCCAGAGATGGTCTGGAGAAGGGAGGAAGGGATGGGGTTGAACGGGCAGGTTGTTGGGTGGCCAGACCTTGTAAGTTGCAGGATGGGAGAAAGAGGTCAAGGCGTAGGGTAGTTCTGTGTGAGTGGGACCAGTGGACTCAGTAGGCTGAGTGAACGAGGAGCGGATGTCGTCAACCTTCTTTTCAAAGTGATTGACAAAGTCGCCCGCAGAGAGAGAGGAAGGGGTGGAGGATTAAGGAGGTAATAAAAATTACCTGAACCAGCCCTTGCACTTGACTTTCTATGCCAGTGATATGGGGTTGTCCCACCACTATACTACCCTCTATTTTAATATGAACTGTAAGTAGCTCTGGATAAGAGCATACTAAAATGTAAACATGGAAAAAAGTTTCCTAGGGTTAGAGGCAGAAGCTTTAAATTTAGAGTGATATAAATTGGCTTTAGCAGTGGATCCAGAGGAAGAGAAGACAGAGGAGGGAGWGAAAGGATGATAGGTCCTCCAGAAGTTTAGTTTTCCTCCATTTTCGCTCAGCTGCCCGCAGCCCTGTTCTGTAAGCTCGCTACGAGGGTCGAGCCGGCCGGGAGGAAAAGGGTCGGCGCGAGTCATAGGATGCAGAAAGGGAGGATAGTAGGGTTGAAGAGGCAGAATCGGGAGACAAAAGGAAGAAGGATAGGATAGAAGACGAGAGAGTAGTGGGAGAGAGAGAGCGAAGAATGTGAAAGCGCATGACCATCTGGGTAGGGGTAGAGTGGTTAGGGTTGGAGGAAAGGGAGACAGAAAAGGAAAAGTAGTGATCAGAGACCTGGAAGGAAGCTGCAGTGAGTTTAGTAGGTGAAAAGCCTCTAGTAAAGATGAGGTCAAGCATTTTGCCTGCCTTGAGTGAGAGGGGAAAGGGTGAGTTTAAAAGAGTTGGAAAGAAATTGAATCGAAGGCAGACGTCGGGAGGTTGAAGTCGCCAAGTACGAAGAGCGGTGAGCCATCATCAGGAAATGAGCTCATCAAGTTGTCAAGCTCATTGAGGAACTCTAAAGGCATCTGGTGGCTGATAGATGACAACAATGTTAAGCTTGAGTGGAAAGGTGACAGTGACGGTATGGAATTCAAATGAGATAGGTAGGTGAGAGAGGGATTAATGTCAAGTGTACTGTAACTGGTTGTTTCAGTCCACTTAACTTCTTATGGCTGCAGGGGCAGTATTGAGTAGCTTGGATGAAAAGTGCACAGAGGTGCCCATAGTAAACTGCCTGCTCCTCAGTCCCAGTTGCTAATATATGCATATAATTTGTATTGGATAGAAAACACTCTGAAGTTTCTAAAACTGTTGAATTATGTCTGTGAGTATAACAGAACTCATAATGGCAGGCAAAAACCTGAGAAGTTCCACTTCCTGTTTGAATTTTTTTCTGAGGTGGCAGATTTTCAACCAAGCTCTCGTTGAAATTACAGCGAGATATTGATGAGTTTTTCACTTCCTACGGCTTCCACTAGATGTCAACAGTCAATAGAACTTTGTCTGATGATCTAATGTGAAGGGGGGCCGAAGGAGACAGGAATGAGTAATCACTGCCACGAGCTGACCATGCTCTGACCATGCGCGTTCACATGAGAGGGAGCTCTGTTCCATCGCTCATCTGAAGTCAATCTAATTCTCCGGTTGGAACGTTATTCAAGATGTTCAACATTCTAAAGATTGATTCAGTACATCGTTGACATTGTTCTACTGACTGTTACGGAACTTTTGGACATTCGTCACGTTATAGTGGACGCGCTTTGTGACTTTGGAATTGTTTACCAAAGGCGCTAACCAAAGTAGCTAATTGGACATAAATAACGGACATTATCAAACAAATCAAGCATTTATTGTGGACCTGGGATTCCTAGGACTGCATTCTGATGAAGTTCATCAAAGGTAAGGAAACATTTATCATGTATTTCTGGTTTCTGTTGACCCCACATGGCGGCTAATTTGGCTATTGTTCTGAGCTCAGTCTCAGATTATTGCATGATTAGCTTTTTCCGTAAAGTTTTTTTGAAATCTGACAGCGGTTGCATTAAGGAGAGGTATATCTATAATTCCATGTGTATAACTTGTATTATCATCTACATTTATGATGAGTATTTCTGTTGAAACGATGTGGCTATGCAAAGTCACTTGATGTTTTTGGAACTAGTGAATGTAACGCGCCAATGCAAACTCAGATTTTTTGTTATAAATATGAACTTTATCAAACAAAACATGCATGTATTGTGTAACATGAAGTCCTATGAGGGTCATTTGATGAAGATCAAAGGTTAGTGATTCATTTTATCTCCATTTCTGCTTTTTGTGAAAGCTATCTTTCGCTGGAAAAATGTCTGTGCTTATTGTGGTTTGGTGGTGACCTAACATAATAGTTTGTAGTGCTTTCGCTGAAAAGCATATTTGAAATCGGACACTTTGGTGGGATTAACAACAAGATTACCTTTAAAATGGTATAAGACACATGTATGTTTGAGGAATTTTAATTATGAGATTTCTGTTGTTTGAATTTGGCGCCCTGCACTTTCACTGGCTGTTGTCATATCGATCCCGGTAGCGGGATACAGCCATAAGAAGTTTTAAAGTAGATGGCCCCAAATACAGTACTACAAGTGCATTCAGAAAGTATTCAGACCCCTTGACTTTTTCCACATTATGTAACATTACAGCCTTATTCTAAAATTAATTAAATTGTTTCCCCCCCTCAATCTACGCAAAATACCCCATAACGACAAAGCAAAAACAGGTTTAGAATTTTTTGCAAATGCATAAAATAAAAAATAAGTATTCAGACCCTTTACTCAGTACTTTGTTTAAGCACCTTTAGCAGCGATTACAGCCTCGATTCTTCTTCGGCGTGACACTACAAGCTTGTCACACCTGTATTTGGGGAGTTTCTCCCATTCTTCTCTGCAGATCCTCTCAAGATCTGTCGGGTTGGATGGGGAATGTCGCTGCACAGCTATTTTCAGGTCTCTCCAGAGATGTTCGATCAGGTTCAAGTCCGGGCTCTGACTGGGCCACTCAAAGAAATTGAGACTTGTCCCGAAGCCACTCCCACGTTGTCTTGGCTGTGTGCCTAGGGTTGTTGTCCTGTTGGAAGGTGAACCTTCGCCCCAGTCTGAGGTCCTGAGCGCTCTGGAGCAGGTTTTCATCAAGGATCTCTGTACTTTGTTCAGTTCATCTTTACTTCAATCCCGACTAGTCTCCCAGTCTCTGCCACTGAAAAACATCCCCACAGCATGATGCTGCCACCACCATGCTTCACCATAGGGATGGTGCCAGGTGTCCTCCAGAAGTGACAATTGGCATGCAGGCCAAAGTGTTCAATCTTGGTTTCATCAGACCAGAGAATCTTGTTTCTCTTTAGGTGACTTTTGGCAAACTCCAAGCGGCTTCCGTCTGGCCACACTACTATAAAGGCCTGATTGGTGGAGTGCTGCAGAGATGATTGTCCTTCTGGAAGATTCTCTCAGAGTGACTATTAGGTTCCTGATCAAGGCCCTTTTCCTTTGATTGTTGGTATTGGTGGTTCCAAACTTCTTCCATTTACGAATGATAGAGGCCACTGTGTTCTTGGGGACCTTCAATGCTGCAGATATGTTTTGGTACCCTTCTGCAGATCTGYGCCTCGAGGTGACCAAGAACCCGATGGTCACTCTGACAGAGCTCCAGAATTCCTCTGTGGAGATGGGAGAACCTTCCAGAAGGACAACCATCTCTGCAGCACTCCACCAAGCAGGCCTTTATGGTACAGCGGCCAGACGGAAGCCACTCCTCAGTAAAAGACACATGACAGCCCGCTTGGAGTTTGCCAAAAGGTACCTAAAGGACTCTGACCATCAGAAACAAGATTCTCTGGTCTGATGAAACCAAGATTGAACTTTTCGGCCTGAATCGCAAGCATCACGTCTGGAGGAAACCTGGTACCATCCCTACGGTGAAGCACGGTGGTGGCAGCAACATGCTGTTGGGATGCTTTTCAGCAGCAGGAACTGGGAGACTAGTCAGGATCGAGGAAAGGATGAACATAGCAAAGTACAGAGAGCTCCTTGGTGAAAATTCTGCTCCAGAGCGCTCAGGACCTCAGACAGGGGCGAAGGTTCAAGTTCCAACAGAACAACGACCCTAAGCACACAGCCAAGACAACGCAGGAGTGGCTTCGGGACACGTCTCTGAATGTCCTTGAGCGGCCCAGCCAGAGCCTGGACTTGAATCCGATCGAAAATCCTCCAGACTGCCTTAATTTTGCCAGACCCCAGGAAGAGTAGCTGATGCCTTGGCAGCTGCTAATGGGGATCCATAATAAATATAAATACAAATCTCTGGAGAGACCTGAAAATAGCTGTGCAGCAATGCTCCCCATCCAATCTAACAGAGCTTGAGAGGATCTGCAGAGAGGAATGGGAGAAACTCCACAAATACAGGTGTGCCAAACTTGTAGCGTCATACCCAAGAAGACTTGAGGCTGTAATCACTGCCAAAGGTGCTTAAACAAAGTACTGAGTAAAGGGTCTGAATACTTATGTATATATATATATATATATATATATATATATATATATATATATATATATATATATATATATATATCTGGGATATTTCAGTAATTAAACAAAAAAATACATTTGCAGAAATTTCTAAAAACCTGTTTTTGCTCCGTCATTATGGGGTATTGTGTGTAGATTGATGAGGAGGAAAAAACGATCTAATCCATTTTAGAATAAGGCTGTAATGTAACAAAATGTGGAACAATCAGGGGTCTGAATACTTTCCCGAATGCACTGTATAAGAAGATTAGGAAAGTATTATTTTCTCGACATGGATTTAACCCCATATTTTTTTTTTTTTTTTACAATAAACAGTCTAAATCCTGTCTAAGCTATATGGATTTGGATAATTTTGCTATTTGATTTAGAATTTTAAAGACCCTTTGAAGCACCAATATTTATTTTCTTTTTTTAGAATATTTATTTTGGGCCTTTTTACTGCTGTTAACCCATACAAACGCATTGAATAACAGATTCACATGGAACATAGTCCCCCCCCAAAAATCTAAAGGAAGTTTGTTCTGAATTGTTCGTCCGAGAGATAAGAAATATCAGGAAATTGCATTTAACCCCATATTTTTGGCACTAAACAGTCTCCAGATATACAGTACCAGTCAAAAGTTGACACCTACTCATTCAAGGGTTTTCTTTATATTTTACAATTTTCTACATTGTAGAATAATACTGAAGACATCAAAACTATGAAATAACACATATGGAAACAATGTTTAACAAATAAAAATATATTTTAGATTCTTCAAAGTAGCCACCCTTTGCCTTGACAGCTTTGCACACTCTTGGCATTCTCTCAACCAGCTTCACCTGGAATGCTTTTCCAACAGTTTTGAAAGAGTTCCCGCATATGCTGAGCACTTGTTGGCTTCTTTTCCTTCACTCTGCGGTCCAACTCATCCCAAACAATCTCAATTGGGTTGAGGTCGGATGATTGGTCATCTGATGCAGCACTCCATCACTCTCCTTCTTGGTCAAATAGCCCTTACACAGCCTGGAGGTGTGTTGGGCCATTGTCCTGTTGAAAAACAAATGATAGTCCCACTAAGGGCAAACCAGATGGGATGGTGTATTGCTGCAGAATGCTGTGGTAGCCATGCTGGTTAAGTGTCATCAGCAAAGCACCCCAAACACCATCACACCTCCTCCTCCATGCTTCACGGTGGGAACCACACATGCAGAGATCATCTGTTCACGTACTCTGCGTTTCACAGACACGGCGGTTGGAACTAAAAATCTCAAATTTGGACTCATCAGACCAAAGGACAGATTTCCACCGGTCTAATGTCCATTGCTCGTGTTTCTTGGCCCAAGCAAGTCTCTTCTTCTTACTGGTGTCCTTTAGTAGTGGTTTCTTTGCAGCAATTCRACCATGAAGGCCTGATGCACACAGTCTCCTCTGAACAGTTGAGATGTGTCTGTTACTTGAACTCTGTGAAGCATTTATTTGGGCTGCAATCTGAGGTTCAATTAACTCTAATGAACTTTCCTGTGGTGGTCCTCATGTGAGCCAGTTTAATTCAGACGAGGCCTGAGGGCATCCGAGAGCAAAGCAACTGACATTTACATGTTCATGAAAGTCTCAGCTTTCCACAGAGGGACGCTACAGACAGAAGTTGGCAGATTGGCTGTACCAACTTCAGACTAGTCACAAGATGCTTGTGGGGGTCGGAGAACACCATCGATTTCGTGAGAGTCTCATCTTTCCATAGAGGGGTCATAATAGTTTTGTAGGCCAACCCGTTCTGACGCTACAGACGACACTGTCTGTGTGGGTGGCCCATTTCAGATTGTCAAACGCGTCGGGATGCCTTCCACAAGCTTCCCACAATAAGTTGGGTGAATTTTGGCCCATTCCTCCTGACAGAGCTGGTGTAACTGAGTCAGGTTTGTAGGCCTCCTTGCTCATACATGATTTTTCAGTTCTGCCCACACATTTTCTATAGGATTGAGGTCAGGGCTTTCTGATGGCCACTCCAATACCTTGACTTTGTTGTCCTTAAGCCATTTTGCACCAACTTTGGAAGTATGCTTGGGGTCATTGTCCATTTGGAAAGACCCATTTGCGACCAAGCTTTAACTTCCTGACTGATGTCTTGAGATGTTGCTTCAATATATCCACATCATTTTCCTACCTCATGATGCTATCTATTTTGTGAAGTGCACCAGTCCCTCCTGCAGCAAAGCAMCCCCACAACATGATGCTGCCACCCCCGTGCTTCACGGTTGGGATGGTGTTCTTCGGCTTGCAAACCTCCCCCTTTTTCCTCCAAACATAACAATGGTCATTATGGCCAAACAGTTCCATTTTTGTTTCATCAAACCAGAGGACATTTCTCAAAAAAGTACGATCTTTGTCCCCATGTGCAGTTGCAAACCTTAGTCTGGCTTTTTTAATGGCAGTTTTGGAGCAGTGGCTTCTTCCTTGCTGAGCGGCCTTTCAGGTTATGCCGATATAGGACTGGTTTTACTGTGGATATAGATACTTTTGTTCCTGTTTCCTCCAATATCTTCACATGGTCCTTTGCTGTTGTTCTGAGATTGATATGCACTTTGGGCACCAAAGTACATTCATCTCTAGGAGACAGAACGCGTCTCCTTCCTGAGCGGTATGACGGCTGCGTGGTCCCATGGTGTTTACATACTTGCGTACTATTGCTTGTTCAGATGAACGTGGTACCTTCAGGCGTTTGGAAATTGCTCACAAGGATATATCAGACTTGTGGAGGTCTACAAGTTTTTCCTAACCACAACGTACCAGCCTAATCCTATCCATGACTACCAGCCTAACCATGACGTACCAGCCTAATCCTATCCATGACTACCAGCCTAACCACAACGTACCAGCCTAATCCTAACCATGACTACCAGCCTAACCATGACGTACCAGCCTAATCCTATCCATGACGTACCGTTGATGATCTCATGGTCCAGCAACTCGGCCTGATGAGTGAAGATCTGTTCCTGGATCCTCCACAGAGTCCTCTTTATCTTCTCCCTCCGTGTGACCATGTAGGTCAGGTTACGCACCTGCAACACAACCAGGTGACACAATTTACAGACTCAAACCTCCCAAACACCACAAAATAAACCTCTCTCATCTTGTCATACACAACACAAACATGTGTAGGGTGACAATCTGGTCCTCTGTCTCTCGCTAAGTGTCTCCAGCTGCTGTCTGTCTAGTAGAGTAGTACTGTCAGTCTGTCTGTCTGTCTAGTAGAGTAGTACTGTCAGTCTGTCAGTCTGTCTAGTAGAGTAGTACCGTCAGTCAGTCTGTCTAGTAGAGTAGTACCGTCAGTCAGTCTGTCTAGTAGAGTAGTACTGTCAGTCTGTCTGTCTGTCTAGTAGAGTAGTACTGTCAGTCTGTCTGTCTGTCTAGTAGAGTAGTACTGTCAGTCTGTCTAGTAGAGTAGTACTGTCAGTC
>NW_019943292.1:82650-89122 GCF_002910315.2 Salvelinus sp. IW2-2015 | reverse complement strand
TGTCTGTCTAGTAGAGTAGTACTGTCAGTCTGTCTGTCTGTCTAGTAGAGTAGTACTGTCCAGTCAGTCCTGTTCTGTCTAGTAGAGTAGTATCTGTCAGTCAGGTCAGTCTGTCTAGTAGAGTAGTATGTCAGAGTCTGTCATGTCTGTCTAGTAGAGTAGTACTGTCAGTCTGTCTGGTCCTGTCTAGTAGAGTAGTACTGTCAGTTCAGTCGTCCTGTCCTAGTAGAGTAGTACTGTCAGTCTGTCCTGTTCTAGTAGAGTAGTACTGTCAGTCAGTCTGGTCTTGTCTAGTAGAGTTAGTACTGTCAGGTCTGTCTGTCTAGTAGAGTAAGTACGTCTGTCAGTCAGTCTGTCTGTCTAGTAGAGTATGTTACTGTCAGTCTGTCATAGTAGAGTAGTACTGTCAGTCAGTCTGTCTAGTAGAGTAGTACCGTCAGTAAGTCTGTCTGTCTAGTAGAGTAGTACTGTCAGTCTGTCTAGTAGAGTAGTACTGTCACGTCAGTCAGTCTGTCTAGTAGAGTAGTACTGTCAGTCTGTCTAGTAGAGTAGTACTGTCAGTCAGTCTGTCTAGTAGAGTAGTACTGTCAGTATGTCTGTCTGTCAGTAGAGTAGTACTGTCAGTCTGTCCTAGTAGAGTAGTACTGTCAGTCATTGTCTAGTAGAGTAGTACTGTCAGTCTGTCTGTCTGTGTCTAGTAGAGTAGTACTGTCAGTCTGTCTGTCTGTCTAGTAGAGTAGTACTGTCGTCAGTCTGTCTGTCTAGTAGAGTAGTAGTCAGTCTGTCTGTCTGTCTGTCTAGTAGAGTAGTACTGTCAGTCAGTCTGTCTGTCTAGTAGAGTAGTACTGTCAGTCTGTCTGTCTGTCTGTCTAGTAGAGTAGTACTGTCAGTCAGTCTGTCTAGTAGAGTAGTACGTCAGTCAGTCTGTCTGTCTAGTAGAGTAGTACTGTCAGTCTGTCTAGTAGAGTAGTACTGTCAGTAGTCAGTCTGTCTAGTAGAGTAGTACTGTCAGTCTGTCTAGTAGAGTAGTACCGTCAGTCAGTCTGTCTGTCTAGTAGAGTAGTACCGTCAGTCAGTCTGTCTGTCTAGTAGAGTAGTACTGTCAGTCAGTCTGTCTGTCTAGTAGAGTAGTACTGTCAGTCAGTCTGTCTAGTAGAGTAGTACGTCAGTCAGTCTGTCTGTCTAGTAGAGAGTACCGTCAGTCAGTCTGTCTGTCTAGTAGAGTAGTACTGTCAGTCAAGTCAGTCAGTCTATCCAGTAGAGTAGTACTGTCAGTCAGTCAGTCAGTCTGTCTAGTAGAGTAGTACTGTCAGTCAGTCTGTCTAGTAGAGATGTAACTGTCAGTCAGTCTGTTCTAGTAGAGTAGTAATCGTCGTCGTGCTAAAGTGGTCTGTGAGAGGAGACTTTGATATTGCTCTGGTTATATTGTCGAAGTGTCTGTCTAGTAGAGTAGTACTGTCAGTCAGTCTGTCTAGTAGAGTAGTACTGTCAGTCAGTCTGTCTAGTAGAGTAGTACTGTCAGTCAGTCTGCAACAGGAAGGGGAAGTAGAACCTACCCTCTCCAGATCCTGGCGGAGGTGAGTGAACAGCTGCAGGCGGTGGAGGAGGACATCATGCTCTCTCCTCGCCAGACTCTCCTCCTCCTCCTTCTGGGGGGTCAGCAACGGCTGGCTGTGATTGGCTCGGCGCTTCAGCTTCCAGTACTGATACAGGAAGTCTACTGTTTCCGGGGGCAACTGCAGGTGATTGGCTACCTCCTTAACGTCAACAAACTGGTAGAACTCCTCCTCCAGCTGCTGCAGTTTGATCTGACGCAGGTTCACCGCCTGCTGGTTCACCGCCTGCTGGTTCACCCTGCTCTCCTCCTTGGGGGCTGGAACTTCATCGACTCTGTCACTCTTCCGCCACTTCTTGTCTCTGGCCCCCTCCTTTCCCTCCTCCCCCTCTCCGTCCTGTCCTCCCTTCAGACCGGAGTGTTTGGGGCAAAAGGATTTGAACTTGACCTCATCCTGCTCTGTCAGGATGGTGTTCATCTCCAGGCTCTGTAAGGCACAGCTCACATGGAACGCTGTCCGACAGCTCTTAGCTGAACACTGAGGGAATACAGAGAGAGTTACAGCTCTCAGCTGAACACTGAGGGAATGCAGAGAGAGTTACAGCTCTCAGCTGAACACTGAGGNCTCTCAGCTGAACACTGAGGGAATGCAGAGAGAGTTACAGCTCTCAGCTGAACACTGAGGGAATACAGAGAGAGTTACAACTCTTAGCTGAACACTGAGGGAATACAGAGAGTTACAACTCTTAGCTGAACACTGAGGGAATACAGAGAGTTACAACTCTTAGCTGAACACTGAGGGAATACAGAGAGAGTTACAACTCTTAGCTGAACACTGAGGGAATGCAGAGAGAGAGGATTGTTGAGGTAACTACCAGGTAGAAAGCCTTCTCAATGCAGTAGCTACATAGCTCCAGTGTCCGTGTGTACCTGTATACAGGCTCCAGTCTGGTCTTTACAGAGACAGCAGGTCAGAGCCCATCTGTTACTGGGGATGTGGGACATGTTGGTGATCGGCTCCATCTTCTCTGGGTTCCCAATGCTCACCTACACACACACAATCATTAGACAATACACTCCTTGCCAAAATGTGAAAGTCCCCTTTATGCAACCATCATTGAAACACTAGGATAGTATCACTTTATAATTTCAAGCCTCCTTGATGAGACCGCATACCAGGATAGGCTTGGACAAAGACATATGATTGGACAGACCATATAGACTTGGGGGTCAGAGGTTAGGGTTCATCACCTCGGGGATCCACAGGGCACAGCTGACGTGGACCCACTTTGTTCCGCTGCGGGTGGGTTTCATGGCCCCGCCCTTCTTGGGGCAGAGTTGGCATTTTGGCAAGATGCCGAGGTCACAGGTCCGACACAGCCAGCTTCCCTTTGGCACCTTCAGAATCCCATAACACGCCTGGAACACAGAACATAACCACTAGGTTAGAGCGATGGGCCAGTAACCGAAAGGTTGCTGGATCGAATCCCCGACCTGACAAGGTAAACAGCTGTTGTTCTGACCCTGAACAAGGCAGTTAACCCACTGTTCCCCGGGCGCCGAAGACGTGGATGTTGATTAAGGCAGCCCCCCCGCACCTCTCTGATTCAGAGGGGTTGGGTTAAATGAGGAAGACACACCTCTCTGATTCAGAGGGGTTGGGTTAAATAAATAATACACATTTCAGTTGAAGGCATTCAGTTGTATAACTGGCTAGGATATCCCCCTTCCTCTTTCCTTAGAAGACGCCTGGAACTGTCACGTATACTCCCTCTCCGGCCTCTAGGTCATCAGGCTGCTGATTATCCCGCACACCTGTCACCAGCGCCTCATGACACTCACCTGGACTCCATCACCTCCTTGATTATCTTCCCTGTATCTGTCTCTCACCTGGACTCCATCACCTCCTTGATTATCTTCCCTGTATCTGNCCTGGACTCCATCACCTCCTTGATTATCTTCCCTGTATCTGTCCCTCACCTGGACTCCATCACCTCCTTGATTATCTTCCCTATATCTGTCCCTCCCCTTGGATCTTTCCTCAGGTGTTATTGACTCTGTTTCATGTCGGTGCGTTGTTTGTGCTTTGTGTTGCTTTAATTTATTAAAACACTCACTCCCTGAACTTGCTTCCCGACTCTCAGCGCACATCGTTACAGGAACACAGAACATGCCTGGAACAATACTAAAATAACATGACTGGAACACAGAACATAATAACACACCTATAACATACATCATTTATCATGTCTATTTTTTGTACAGATGAACGTGGTACCTTCAGGCGTTTGGAAATTGCTCCCAAGTATGAACCAGACGTGGAGGTCTACAATTTTTTTTCTGAGGTCTTGGCTGATCTTTTTGAATGTCCCATGATGTCAAGCAAAGAGGCACTGAGTTTGAAGGTAGGCCTTGACATACCTCCAATTGACTCAAATTATGTCAATTAGCCTATCGGAAGCTTCTAAAGCCATGACAATTTTCGGGAATTTTCCAAGCTGTTTAACCTGTTTGGGCTAGGGGGCAGCATTTTCACGCTTGGATGAAAAGCGTGCCCAGAGTAAACTGCCTGCTAAGTTGCTAATATATGCATAGTATTAGTAGATTTGGATATAAAACACTCTGAAGTTTCTAAAACTATTTGAATGATGTCTGTGAGTATAACAGAATTCATATGGCAGGCGAAAACCTGAGAAAAATCCAACCAGGAAGTGGGAATTCTGAGGTTTGTAGTTTTTCAACTCTTGGCCTATCGAATACCAAGTGTCTATGGGGTCATATTGCACTTCCTAAGGCTTCCACTAGATGTCAACAGTCTTTAGAACCTTGTTTGATGCATCTACTGTGAAGTGGGGGCGAATGAGAGGGGATTGAGTAAGGTCTCTGCCAGAGTGCCATGAGCTGACCATGCGCGTTCACGTGAGAGTTAGCTTGAGTTCCTTTGCATTTCTAAAGACAAAGGAATTCTCTGGTTGGAACAGGATTGAAGATTTATTTTAAAAACATCCTAAAGATTGATTCTATACTTCGTTTGACATTTTTCTATGGACTGTAACGGAACTTTTTGACTTTTCGTCTGCTCCTAGTGATCGCGCGTCATGAATTTGGATTATTGGGCTAAACGCGCTAACAAAAAGGAGGTATTTGGACATAAAGATGAACTTTATTGAACAAATCAAACATTTATTGTGGAACTGGGATTCCTGGGAGTGCATTCTGATGAAGATCATCAAAGGTAAGTGAATATATATAATGCTATTTCTGACTTCTGTTGACTCCAACATGGCGGATATCTCTTTGGCTTGATTTGTTTTCTGAGCGCCGTACTCAGATTATTGCATGGTGTGCTTTTTCCGTAAAGTTTTTTTGAAATCTGACACAGCGGTTGCATTAAGGAGAAGTATATCTTTAATTCTGTGAACGGACTCTTGGGCGTACTCTACTGTATGTGGGTGATTTCATCTTGGACGGGGGTTCAATTACGGGCGACTCTCTTCTCTGTATTTATATCTAATGATGTCGTCTTGCTGTGGTGATGCTTGATTCAGCTTAGGGGCAGATTTGACACCATTTCTGTAGTAACTTCTGGCCTTCTTCTTTTGGGTTTACTTATCTGTGCTTAATCTCTCTGAAGGAACTAAGCTGAGTACATCGGGAGAGTCACTTGGGCGATAGCACGTGGATCTAGTAGTCCCTCAACTGGACTTGCCTGCTTTTCCATGGCTTCCAACTGCTTCTTAAGTTGATTGGAACAATGTGTTAAATGCTGCGGTTATGAGCTTACTGTCCCAGATGATGATTGTTAACTCTTAATTATAGGTTAGTGAAGCCAATGAAATTTATACTGATTATTATTTGACAATGCATTGTTTATTGGTGCTCTTCCATATGAAATTTTGAACATCTTGGCTTTCAAGTTCTGTTATAACTCCACTACCGATTGTTGCTCGCGCACAGGCAGCAAGAGGATGGCCACCTCATGCTGGTATCCTCGTAGAGCTTTGCTTTCCTGAGGTTTGGCCTTTGTCTCTGGGAGTTCTTTTTCCTAGCACCGGGTGCTTATACAACTGCATTGACGTTGCTGTTTTGAGGGGTTTTAGCTGGTTTTGTTCACAAGCTATCTACTTCACTTCAGAGATATTACAGCGATGTCGAAGGGGCTATTATAAATACTTGGATTTGCTTTGATAGTCATCAACACTGAGGGATTTTGAGGGGTTATCTGACTTTAGCTATATTTTATCTGAAGCATGTAAAAAAAGAAGGATAGTGTGGACAACTAATCTTATTGAAACTTATGATATCAGCTGTTTAGTCGATGTGGTACATTAGCTAGTGGATTATTATCACCTTTAAGTTCAGATAATATAGACGCTTTACTGTTATTCAACAGTAGTGTAATCGAACTCTTGGTAGTTCGTTGTTTTATATTCTCAAGTGTAAGACGATATCTTCCATCATTAAAACGTTTATGGAGGTTTCCGGAGCTCAAATTTGATAAACAAGTCTTGTAACGTTGTGACTGTTTTATGTTTAGTTTTGTATGCTCGATTAGTTGTGGGTCGGAGTGATTGGTGGGCACATATTGTTAATTTTAAGTTTTTCTATGTTGGTTACTAGGGTAAATTTAATATGGCTAAAATCATCAATTCAGAAAGAACAGGTGGTTTTCATATCTCCTGCTGATGGTTGTAAAATTTTTTTTTAATATAGCCATTCGTACATGTACAGTAATCAATCTTTTCGGGGCGAAGTGCTCTGTGGCAGAAAAGTGGCTCGCTAAAACCCAAAGCAAGCAATGCAGGTGTCGAAGCACGGCGGCTGAAAACATCCCTAGAAGGCCAAAACCTAGGAAGATGAGGGAACGGCTTTGAGGGGTGGCAGTCCTCTTTGTGTGCGAGGTGGAGATTATAAAAA
>NW_019943292.1:71156-81746 GCF_002910315.2 Salvelinus sp. IW2-2015 | reverse complement strand
GAGGTCCGGACAACAGGCCCTCCGATTTGACACACTGAAGTCTATCTGGGAAATAGCTAGTGAACCAAACGAGGCAGTCATTAGAGAAACCAAGGCTGTTGAGTCTGCCGATAAGAATACGGTGATTGACAGAGTCGAAAGCCTTGGCCAGGTTGATGAAGACTGCTGCACAGTACTGTCTTTTATCGATGGCGGTTATGATATCGTTTAGGACCTTGAGCGTGGCTGAGGTGCACCCATGACAAGCTCGGAAACCAGATTGCATAGCGGAGAAGGTACGAAATGGTTGGTGATCTGTTTATTAACTTGGCTTTCGAAGACTTCAGAAAGGCAGGGCAGGATGGATATCGGTCTATAACAATTTGGGTCTAGAGTGTCTCCCCCTTTGAAGAGGGGGATGACCGGGGCCGCTTTCCAATCTTTAGGAATCTCAGATGATACGAAAGAGAGGTTGAAGAGACTAATAATAGGGGTTGCAACAATTGCGGCGGATCATTTTAGGAAGAGAGGGTCCAGATTGTCTAGCCAGGCTGATTTGTAGGGGTCCAGATTGTCTAGCCCAGCTGATTTGTAAGGATACAGATTTTGCAGCTCTTTCAGGATATCAGCTGTTTGGATTTGGGTGGAGGAGAAGCTCGGGGGGAGGGGGGGAGCAGTTGCTGTGGGGGGTGCAGAGTTGTTGACCGGGGTAGGGGTAACCAGGTGGAAAGCATGGCCAGCCGTAGAGAAATGCTGATTGAAATTCTCAATTATTGTGGATTTATCGGTGGTGACAGTGTTTCCTAGCCTCAGTGCAGCGGGCAGCTGGGAGGAGGTGCTCTTAATCTCCATGGACTTTACTGTGTCCCAAAACTTTTTGGAAATAGGGCTGCAGGATGCAAAAGTCTGTTTGAAAAAGCTAGCCTTTGCTTTCCTAACTGACTGTGTGTATTGGTTCCTGACTTCCCTGAAAAGTTGAATATCGCGGGGACTATTCGAAGCTATTGCAGTATGCCACAGAATGTTTTTGTGCTGGTCAAGGGCAGTCAGGTCTGGAGTGAACCAAGGGCTATATCTGTTCTTAGATCTACATTTTTTGAATGGGGCATGTTTATTTAAGATGGTGAGGAAAGCACTTTTAAAGAACAACCAGGCATCCTTTACTGATGGGATGAGGTCAGTATCCTTCCAGGATACCCCGGCAAGGTCGATTAGAAAGGCCTGCTCGCAGAAGTGTTTTAGGGAGCGTTTGACAGTGATGAGCGGTGGTTGTTTGACCGCAGACCCATAACGGACGCAGGCAATGAGGCAGTGATCGCTAAGATCCTGGTTGAAAACAGCAGAGGTGTATTTAGAGGGCAAGTTGGTCAGGATGATATCTATGAGGGTGCCCATGTTTACAGATTTGGGGTTGTACCTGGTAGGTTTCTTGATCATTTGTGTGAGTTAGAGGGCATCTAGCTTAGATTGTAGGACGGCCGGGGTGTTAAGCATATCCCAGTTTAGGTCACCTAACAGAACGAACTCTGAAGATAGATGGGGGGCAGTCAATTCACATATGGTGTCCAGGGCACAGCTGGGAGTTGAGGGGTCTATAACAAGTGGCAACAGTGAGGGACTTGTTTCTGGAGAGATGGATCTTTAAAAGTAGAAGCCCAAACTGTTTGGGCATAGACCTGGATAGTATGACAGAACTCTGCAGGCTATCTCTACAGTAGATTGCAATTCTGCCCCCTTTAGCAGTTCTGTCTTGATGGAAAATGTTGTAATTGGGGATGGAAATTTCAGAGTTTTTGGTGGCCTTCCTAAGCCAGGATTCAGACACGGCTAGGACATCTGGGTTGGCAGAGTGTGCTAAAGCAGTGAGTAAAACAAACTTAGGGAGGAGGCTTCTAATGTTAACATGCATGAACCCAAGGCTTTTACGATTGCAGAAGTCAACAAATGAGGGCGCCTGGGGAATAGGTCTTATGCTGGGGCTACAGGGCCTGGATTAACCTCTAAATCACCAGAGGAACAGAGGAGGAGTAGGATGAGGGTACGGCTAAAGGCTAWAAGAACTGGTCGTCTAGTGCGTTGGGAACAGAGAATAAAAGGAGCAGATGTCTGGGCGTGGTAGGATAGATTCAGGGCATAATGTACAGACAGGGGTATGGTAGGGAGCGAGTACAGTGGGGGTAAACCTAGRCATTGAGTGACGATGAGAGAGGTTGCATCTCTGGAGGCGTCAGTTAAGCTAGGTGAGGTCTCCGCATGTGTGGGAGGTGGGACAAAGGTGTTATCTGAGGCATGTTGAGCAAGACTAGGGGCTCCACAGTAAAATAAAACAATGACAGCTGCCCTAAACAACAGTATACAAGGCATATTGACATTAGAGAGAGGCATAAAGCAATCACAGGTGTTGATTGGGAGAGCTAAGACAACGAGTGAGACAACAACGAGTGAGACAACCACGGGTAAACAGCTAGGACAACAACAACGGGTAAACAGCTAGGACCAACAACGCAACAGGTCGGCTAGGACAAACAACCACGGTAAACAGCTAGGACAACAACAACGGGTAAACAGCTAGGACCAACAACGGTAAAAGCTAGAACAACAACGGGTAAACAGCTAGGACAAACAACCACGGTAAAACTCTAGGACAACAACAACGGGTAAACAGCTAGACACAACAACGGGTAAACAGCTAGGACAACAACAACGGGTAAACAGCTAGGACAACAACAACGGTAAAACAGCTAAGATAACAACAACGGGTAAACACTAGGCAACAACAACGGGTAAACAGCTAAGACAACAACAACGGGTAAACAGCTAGACAAACAACAACGGGTAAACAGCTAGGACAACAACGGGTAAACAGCTAGGACACAACAAACGGGTAAACAGCTAAGACAAACAACAACGGGTAAACAGCTAAGAAACAACACACGGTAAACAGCTAGACAACAACAACGGGTAACAGCTAGGACAACAACAACGGGTAAACAGCTAGGACAACAACAAGCTAGGGACAAACAACAACGGTAAAAGCTAGGACAACAACAACAACGGTAAAACAGCTAGAACAACAACAACGGGTAAATGGCAGTGAATGGGCAGAGAGGGTCAGTTAGCTTCACACAAGGCCTGAGTTTGAGGCTTGGCAGACAGATAAACACAAAATAAGTACCCGTGTTAATGGACAGCAGAGCATGATGTGTGCATGAGGCAGATGGTCGTAATGAGAGTAGAGGAGATCATACAACTGAATGTGTGCATGAGAGGACATGACTGATTGTGGTGCAGATCAAGGAACAACATGAAATGATGTGTGCATAGGCAGATGGTCATAGGAACAACATGAATGTGTGCATGAGGCAGATGTCATAGGAACAACATGAATGTGTGTCATTTGAGGCAGATGGTCATTAGGAACAACATGAATGTGTGCATGAGCAGATGGTCATAGAACAACATGAATGTGTGCATGAGCAGGATGGTCATAGGAACAACATGAATGTGTGCATGAGGCAGATGGTCATAGGAACAACATGAATTGTGTGCATGAGGCGAATGGTCATAGGACAACAATGAATGTGTGATGAGCAGATGGTCATAGGAACAACATGAATGTGTGCATGCAGGCAGATGGTCATAGGAACAACATGAATGTGTGCATGAGGCAGATGGTCATAGGAACAACATGAATGTGTGCATGAGGCAGATGCTGTGCGACTCGAGTTTCACCATCAGATGGAATACGGAGGCCCCTCTCTCTGGTCAGTCTCACCGGAGGAAAGGAAGGAGAGAGCAGGGGGACGGTGAGAGGCAGACTCTCCCTCCACTGTGTCTAATGCCGTATTCAAAACATCTGGGAACTCTGAAAAAAACTAAATCCGATTGGGAAATAGTTTTGAACGGTCATCAAACTCAGAATTCCAAGTCGGAGAAGAGTGATCTTTCTAGAGCTCCAACTTTCCAACCTGAAAATCACTGATGTCATGATTTGACCTCTGCCCCCCCAGAGTCGCCAGTTGTCCTGAAAGCACCATGACCATCAGATGCAGGTACCATCAGTCAAGTAAAAAAAAAATATTTGCTCTAGTTTTGATACATAATATGGTCTGAGAATAACAATTTTGGCAGGCCAGGCATATAGCCAATATGCTGTGATAATGTATTAGGCCTACTGCACAAACATAATTCCTACAGAACTGTTTTTATTAGGTTCATGTTACATTTTTAAATTCATGTTTAAAACAAAAAATCTGAGCGGTAGATCTGGGCTTCCTTTTTGACTGTGAAAGTGATCTTTAGTCAGAAAAGGTTGGTGACCACAGCACTAAGTGCTCTGTTGACATTTCACAGAGCTACGCTTGTTTTTGAAAAAATAAATAAAGAATTTCAAATGAATATGAAAATACTACGTCATGTCTCAAAATGTATATCTTACCTCTATTGTTTCATGTCCTGAGGATTCGAGAAGAAAGATGACAAGTTCAATGGGAAAGTGAGCCTGTCAGGTAGCCAGTTCTCTTGCAGAGAATCCTAGCTGACGAGATGCAATTTTCCAGATTTTCGACCACTTATTTTCTCTGGCTTCCATTGATTTTGTCAGCCTAATTCTGGTCATCTTACAACGGGTAAAAACTCCAATAACCTTTGATCGGACTATGACAGGCATGAAGGCTGGACCAATGGTTTTCTTAGGAGAATATCTACATCATTTACATATTTCTTTATTCATTGCTCAACAGATCTGATCTAATAGTAGTGTGGTAATGCTGAGGTTGATAGTAGTGTGGTAATGCTGAGGTTGATAGTAGTGTGGTAATGCTGAGGTTGATAGTAGTGTGGTAATGCGTAGTATGCCTGTGTCGCGGTCAGCGCGCGTTAGTATCACTGTGTTCAGGTGGTGTATGCTGTTCGTGGTAAGGCTGTGTAGTATCGACTGTGTGTGGTTCAGCGCTGTGGTAGTATCCACTGTGTCGTGGGTTCAGCGTGCGTAGTACTGAACTGTGTCGTGTTCAGAGCTGCGTAGTAGACTGTGTAGTGGTTCAGAGCTGCGTAGTCTGACTGGTGTCGGGTGGTTCTGACGAGCTGGGTAGTACTGACTGTGTCGTGGTTCAGAGCTGGGTAGTATGACTGTGTCGTGGTTCAGAGCTGCGTAGTACTGACTGTGTCGTGGTTCAGAGCTGGGTAGTACTGACTGTGTCGTGGTTCAGCTGCGTAGTATGTGTGTTGTTTCCAGGGTGGACAAGACAACCATGAGAGAGAGAGAGAGAGAGAGAGAGAGAGGGAGGGTTGGGGTTAGACTGTACTATAATACTGTGCTTAAAGGGATAGTCATTTTTCTAACTTACCGTACAGTCGGATTAACTCATGGAGAACTATTTTTATGTCTCCTTGTGCAGTTTTAATAGTTGTTTCTGGAGCTATGCCAACTAGCGTTAGTGCAATGACTTCTAGTCTACAGGAAACAACTAGCATGACGCACTATCCCTTTAATGTTATCTGTTCCCGGGCATGGCTGTGTTGGATGAGACGACTATGGAGAGTTAGGGTTAGGGGTTAGTCTAGACCAGTGGTTCTCTACTGGGGGGTTAGGGGTTAGTCTAGACAGTGGTTCTCTAACTGGGGGGTTAGTCTAGACAGTGGTTCTCTATGGGGGGCTAGTCTAGACCAGTGGTTCTCTACTGGGGGGTTAGGGGTTAGTCTTAGACCAGTGGTTTCTACTGGGGGGTTAGTCTAGACCAGTGGTTCTCTACTGGGGGGTTAGGTGTTAGTCTAGACAGTGGTTCTCTACTGGGGGGTTAGGGGTTAGTCTAGACCAGTGGTTCTCTACTGGGGGGTTAGGGGTTAGTCTAGACCAGTGGTTTCTCTACTGGGGGTTAGTGGGTTAGTCTAGATCAGTGTTTCATACTGGGGGGTTAGGGGTTAGTCTATGACGCAGTGGTTCTCTACTGGGGGGTTAGGGGTTAGTCTAGACCAGTGGTTCTCTATGGGGGGTTAGGGGTTAGTCTAGACCAGTGGTTTCTACTGGGGGGTTAGGGGTTAGTCTAGACCAGTGGTTTCTACTGGGGGGTTGCTGACCAGTGTTTCTACTGGGGTTAGGGGTTAGTCTAGACCAGTGGTCTCACTGGGGGGTTAGGGGGTGTCTAGACCAGTGGTTCTCTACGGGGGGTTAGATGGTTTAGTTAGACAGTGGTTCTTTACTGGGGGGTTAGGGGTTAGTCTACGACCAGTGGTTCTCTACTGGGGGTTAGGGGTTAGTTCTAGAAGCCAGTGGTTCTCTACTGGGGGGTCAGGGGTTAGTCTAGACCAGTGGTTCAGTACTGGGGGGTTACGGGGTTAGTCTAGACCAGTGGTTCTCTCCTGGGGGGTTAGGGGTTAGTCTAGACAGTGGTTCTCTACTGGGGGGTTAGGGGTTAGTCCTAGACCAGTGGTTCTCTACTGGGGGGTTGGGGGTTAGTCTAGACCAGTGGTTCTCTACTGGCAGGGTTAGGGGTTAGTCTAGACCAGTGGTTCTCTACTGGGGGGTTAGTGGTTAGTCTAGCCAGTGGTCTCTACTGGGGGTTGGGTTAGTCTAGACAGTGGTTCTCTACTGGGGGGTTAGGGGTTAGTCTAGACCAGTGTTTCTATGGGGGTTAGGGGTTGTCTAGACCAGTGGTTCTCTACTTGGGGGGTTAGGGGTTAGTCCTAGACCAGTGGTTCTCTACTGGGGGGGTTAGTCTAGACCAGCTGGTTCTCTACTGGGGGGTTAGGGGTTAGTCTCGACAGATGGTTCTCTTACTGGGGGGGTTAGGGGTTAGTCTAGACCAGTGGTTCTCTACGGGGGGTTAGTTTAGTCTAGACCAGTGGTTCTCTACTGGGCGGGTTAGGGGTTAGTTCTAGACCAGTGGTTCTCTAATGGGGGGTATAGGGGTTTCTAGCCAGATGGTTCTCCTACTGGGTGGTCAGGGGTTAGTTAGACCAGTGGTTCAGTCACTGGGGGTTAGGGGTTAGTCTAGACAGTGGTTCTCTCCTGGGGGGGTTAGGGGTTAGTCTAAGACCGCAGTGGTTCTCTACTCGTGGGTTAGAGGTTAGTCTAAGCCAGTGGTTCTTCACTGGGGGCTTGTGGTTAGTCTAGACAGTGGTTCTCTACTGGGGGTTTGGGGTTTAGGTCTAGACAGTGGTTCTCCTACGGGGGGTTTAGTGGTTTTAGTCTAGACCAGTGGTTTCTACTGGGGGGTTAGGGGTTTACGTCTGACCAGTGGTCTCCTACTGGGGGTTGGGGGTTAGTCTAGAACCAGTGGGTATCTACTATGCTGGGGGTTAGTGGGTTAGCTCCGTTAAGACCATAGTGGTCTCTAACTGGGGGGTATAGGGGTTAGATCAGGCCCAAGTGGTTCTCTAGTGGGGGTGAGGGTTAGTCTGACAGTGGTTCTCCTACTGGGGGGTGTTAGCGGGTTTAGTCCTGAACCAGTGGTTCTCTCCTGGGGGGGGTTAGTGAGACGTGGTTTCAGGGTTAGTCGTCAGTACCGACGCTGGTTCTTCTGGGGGGTTTAGTGGGGTTAGTCTAGACCCAGTGTTCTCCTCTGGGGGGTTAGGGGTTAGTCTAGACCGCAGGTTCCTATGGGGGTCAGGGGGTTAGTCTAACGCAGTGGTTCTCTAACGGGCGGGTTAGGGGTTTAGTCTAGGACCAAGTGGTTTCATACTGGGGGGTTAGGGGTTTAGTCTACGACAGTGGTTCTCTCCTGGGGGGTTAGGGGTTAGTTCTAGACCAGTGGTTCTCTAACTTGGGGGGTTAGGGGTTAGTCTAGACAGTGTTCTCTACTGGGGGGTTAGTGGGTTTAGGTCGTAGACACGTGGTTCTCTACTGGGGGGGTTAGGGGTTAGTCCTAGACAAGTGGTTCTCTAGTGGGGGTTTAGGGGTTAGTCTAGACCAGTGGTTCTCTACTGGGGGGTTTAGGGGTAGTCAGACAGTGGTTTTCTACTGGGGGGGTTTAGGGGTTAGTTAGACAAGTGGTTCTCTCCTGGGGGGTTGGGTTAGCTAAGACCTGTTCTCTCCTGGGGGGTTAGGGGTTAGTCTAGACGCAGTGGTTTCTCTACTGGGGGGTTAGGGGTTAGTCTAGACCATGTTCTCTATCTGGGGGGTAGGGGTTGTCTAGACCAGTGGTTTCTACTGGGGGGTTCGGCGGTTCGTCTAGACAGTGGTTTTCTATGGGGTTAGGGGGTTAGTCTAGAACCAGTGGTTCTCTATGGGGGTTAGGGGTTAGTCTAGACCAGTGTTTCTCTACTGGGGTAGTCTGACCAGTGGTTCCCTACTGGGGGTTAGTTAGACAGTGGGTTCCTCTACTGGGGTTAGGGGTTAGTCTAGACAGTGGTTTCTACTGGGGGGGTTAGTCTAGAAAAGTGGTTCTCGACTGGGGGGTTAGGGGTAGTCTAGACAGTGGTTCTACTGGGGGGTTAGTCTAGACCAGTGGTTTCTCTACTAGGGGGGTTTGTCTAGCGCAGTGTTCCTACTGGGGGTTAGGTGTTAGTCTAGACCAGTGGTTCTCTACTGGGGGGTTAGTCTAGACAGTGGTTCTCTACTGGGGGGTTAGGGATTAGTCTAAGACAGTGGTTTCTAACTTTGGGGGTTAAGTCTAGACCAGTGGTTTTCTCTACGGAGGGTTAGGGGTTAGTCTAGACAGTGGTTCCTACTGGGGGGTTAGTCTAGACAGTGGTTTCTCTACTGGGGTTAGTCTAGAACCAGTGTCTCTAACTGGGGGGTTAGGGGTTAGTCTATGAACAGTGGTTTCTCTCTTTACTGGGGGTTCAGTCTAGACCAGTGGTTCTCTACTGGGGGTTAGTCATAGACATGTTCTACTGGGGGGTTAGTCTAGACCATGGTTCTCTACTGGGGGTTAGGGGTTAGCTAGACAGTGGGTTCTCGTACTGGGGGTTGGGGTTGTTAGACGCAGTGGTTCTCTATGGGGGGTTGGGTTAGTCTAGAACCAGTGTTCTCTACTGGGGGGTTAGGGGTTAGTCTAGACCAGGTGGCTTCTCTACTGGGGGGTTAGGGGTAGTCTAGACAGTGGTTTCTACTGGGGGTTAGTCTAGACAGTGGTTCTCCTACTGGGGGTTAGGGGTTAGTCTAGACAGTGGTTCTCTACTGGGGGGTTAGTGTTTGACAGTGGTTCTTTACTGGGGGGTTAGGGTTAGTCTTAGACGGCAGTGGTTTCTCCTGGGGGGTTGTTATACCAGTGGTTCTCTACTGGGGGGTTAGTCTAGACCAGTGGTTCTCTACAGGGGGTTAGGTGTTTAGTCTATACCAGTGGTTTCTACTGGGGGGTTAGTCTGGGGTAGTCTAGACGGCATTGTTTCCTCTGGGGGGTTAGGGGTTAGTCTAGACAGTGGTTCTCTACTGGGGGGGTCAGGGGTTAGTCTAGACAGTGGTTTTCTACTGCGGGGTTTAGTCTAGACAGTGGTTTCCTTACTGGGGGGTTAGGGGTTAGTCTAGACAGTGGTTCTTCTCACTGGGGGGTTAGGGGTTAATCTATGACCAGTGGTTCTCTACGGGGGGGGTCCAGGGGTTAGTCCTAACCAGTGGTTCTCTACTGGGGGGTCAGGGGTTTAGTCCTAGACCAGTGGTTCTCTACTGGGGGGTTAGTCTAGACCAGTGGGTTCTCTTACTGGGGGGTCAGGGGTTCGTCTAGACGCAGTGGTTCTCTACTGGGGGGGTTAGTCTAGACAGTGGTTTTCTACTGGTTGGGTTAGGGGGTTAATGTCTAGACCAGTGGTCTCTATGGGGGGTTAAGTCTAGACCAGTGGTTCTCTACTGGGGGGTTGTCTAGACTAGTGGTTTCTCTCCTGGGGTTTAGGGGTTTAATTAGACCATTGGTTTCTTACGGGGGGTTAGGGTTTAGTCCTAGACAGTGTTCTCTAACTGGGGGGTTAGGGGTTAGTCTAGACCAGTGGTTCTCTACTGGGGTTAGGGGTTAGTCTAGACCCAGTGGTTCTCTAACTGGGGGGTTAGGGGTTAGTCTAGACCAGTGGTTCTCGTACTGGGGGTTAGGGTTTTAGTCAGACAGTGGTTCTCTACTGGGGTGTGCAGGGTTAGTCTAGACAGAGGTTCTCTACTGGGGGTCAGGGTTAGTCTAGACCAGTGGGTTTTCTCTCTATGGGGGTTAGGGTTAGTCTAGAACCAGTGGTTCTCTACTGGGGGTCAGGGGTAGTCTAGACGCAGTGGTTCTACTGGGGGGTTAGTCTTAGACCAGTTGGTTCTCTACTGGGGGGTTAGGGTTAGTCTAGACCAGTGGTTCTCTCCTGGGGGTTAGGGGTTAATCTAGACCAGTGTTCTCCTACTGGGGGGTGCAGGGGTTAGTCTAGACAGTGGTTCTTACTGGGGGTCAGGGGTTAGTTGCAGACCAGTGGTTCTCTACTGTGGGGGGTTAGTCTAGACCAGTGGTTCTTCTACTGGGGGGTTAGTCTGACTCATGTTCTCCTACTGGGGGTTAGTCAGACAGTGGTTTCTACTGGGGTTAGGGGGTTAGTCTAGACCGTGGTTCTCTCTGGGGGTTAGGGGTTTCAATCTTAAGAACAGTGGTTTCTACGGGGTTTAGGGTTAGTCTAGCCAGTGGTTTCTACTGGGGGTTAGGGTTA
>NW_019943292.1:68527-71131 GCF_002910315.2 Salvelinus sp. IW2-2015 | reverse complement strand
CCCAACTCATGGCACGCAGAGGGCTGAGTGTCTGTGGGGTTTCCTCTTCCTTGTCCTTGATTGATAAATGAAGGTCATTGATATAGAAGGATCTCCCTCACCTGGTTTGTCTAGGTCTTAATTGAAAAGAAAACCAAAACCAGCAGACACTAGGCCCTCCATGGAAGGAACAGGATGAGATGAGTCTCATGTCCACTCACACTGACTATCACCGCCTAACAAACCCTGAGCATTATCACACTACTATCACCCCTAACAACCTGAGCATTATCACACTACTATCACCCTAACAACCTGAGCATTATCACACTACTATCACCCCTAACAACCTGAGCATTATCACACTACTATCACCCCTAACAACCTGAGCATTACACCACTACTATACCCCTAACAACCTGAGCATTACCACTGCTTATCACCCTAACAACCTGAGCATTATCACACTACTATCACCCCTAACAACCTGAGCATTACGCACACTACTATTCACCCCTAACAACCTGAGCATTATCACACTACTATCACCCCTAACAACCTGAGCATTATCACACTACTATCACCCCTAACAACCTGGCATTACACACTACTATCACCGCCTAACAACCTGAGCATTATCACACTCTATCACCCCTACAACCTGAGCATTATCACACTATATCACCCTAACACCACCCCTAACAACCTGAGCATTATCACACTACTATCACCCCTAACAACCTGAGCATTACCACACTACTATCACCCCTAACAACTGAGCATTATCACTACTACTATCACCCTAACAACCTGAGCATTATCACACTTACTATCACCCCTAACAACATGAAGCATTATCACACTACTATCACCCTAACAACCTGAGCATTATACACTACTATCACCCCTAAACCAACCTGAGCATTATCACACACTATCACCCTAACAACCTGAGCATTACACACTACTATCACCCTAACAACCTGAGCCATTACGCACACTACTTCACCCCTAACAACCTGAGCATTATCCACTACTATCACCTCATAGCATTACACACTCACTATACAACCTGAGCATACCATACTACTGTCACTGCCTAACAACCTCAGCTTACCACACTACTATTCAACCTCAGCATTACCAAACACTACTATCAACCTCAGCATTACCACACCCCTAACAACCTCAGCATTACCACACGTACTATCACTCCTAACAACTCAGCATTACCACACTTACTATCAACCTCAGCATTACCACACTTCACTCCTAACAACCTGAGCTTACCCACACTACACTCCTAACAACCTCAGCATTACCACACATACTATCACTACTATCAACCTCAGCATTACCACACTTACTATCACTCCTAACAACCTCAGCATTTACCACACTACTATCAGACCTCAGCATTACCGACACTACTATCACTCTACAACCTCAGCATTACACACTACTATTCACTCCTAACAACTCAGCATTACCACACTACTATCACCCCTAACAACCTCAGCATTACCACACTACTATCACTCTAACAACCTCAGCCTTACCACACTACTATCACCCCTAACAACCTCAGCACAGCTCTGAACCACGACACAGTCAGTACTACGCAGCTCTGAACCGCGACAGTCAGTACTACGCAGCGCTGAACCGCGACACAGTCAGTACTACGCAGCTCTGAACCGCGACACAGTCAGTACTACGCAGCTCTGAACCGCGACACAGTCAGTACTACGCAGCTCTGAACCGCGACACAGTCGATACTACGCGGCGCTGAACCACGACACAGTCAGCACAACGCAGCGCTGAACCACGACACAGTGGATACTACACAGCTCTGAACCACGACACAGTCAGTACTACACAGCGCTGAACCACGACACAGTGGATACTACACAGCGCTGAACCACGACACAGTGGATACTACACAGGGCTGAACCACGACACAGTGGATACTACACAGGGCTGAACCACGACACAGTGGATACTACACAGCGCTGAACCACGACACAGTGGATACTACACAGCGCTGAATCACGACACAGTGGATACTACACAGCGCTGAACCACGACACAGTCAGTCCTACACAGCGCTGAACCACGACACAGTCAGTACTACACAGCGCTGAACCGCGACACAGTCAGTACTACACAGCGCTGAACCGCGACACAGTCAACACTACATAGTTAGCTGTACAACCGTAGTTGAGGGGTAAATCTACTGACCCATCAGAGTGAACTGGTGGTTGATGAGCTCCAGCCAGGCCACGTCAGTGTCGTTGAGGTCGTATTGACACGTCCCCTCAGCCAGGGTCTGGATGTCCACGTACCCCAGCGCCTCCGAACCCCCAGAACGGATCAACTTCTTGGGCTTCGAGAACATCACCTCTGTCCCCTTCTCAGCCACCACCCTAAGGAGCCGAGATAGTTAGATATTAGGCCCGGGACGATACCAGTTTCCCCATACTTGTTGGTATTGTGGCAAGGAAACAAAACTCAGATTTATCATCACAGCCCTATTGGATATTAGAAACAACTAGTTGGTCTGAAATTCACGAGCCCCACAATGCCTACTCCACCAAGGTTTTACAGCACCACAATGCCTACTCCACC
>NW_019943292.1:44614-67117 GCF_002910315.2 Salvelinus sp. IW2-2015 | reverse complement strand
GGCCCTACTCCACCCATGCGCTTACCAAGGTTTTACAGCACCCACAATGCCTACTCCACCCATGCTCTACCAAGGTTATACACGCACCACAATGCCTACTCCACCAAGGTTTTACAGCACCACAATGCCTACTCCACCCATGCTCTACCAAGGTTTTACAGCACCAACAATGCCTACTCTCCACCCATGCTCCACCAAGGTTTTACAGCCCCACAATGCCTACTCCACCATGCTCTACAAGTTACAGCACCACAATGCCTACTCCACCCATGCTCTACCAAGGTTTTACAGCACCACAATGCCTACTCCACCCTGCTCTACAAGGTTTTACAGCACCACAATGCCTACTCCACCCATGCTCTACCAAGGTTTTACAGCCCCACAATGCCCTACTCCCCCATGCTCTACCAAGGTTTTACAGCACCACAATGCCTACTCCACCCTTGCTCTACCAAGGTTTTACAGCACCACAATGCCTACTCCACCCATGCTCTTACCAAGGTTTTACAGCACCACAATGCCTACTCCACCCATGCTGTACCAAGGTTTTACAGCACCACAATGCCTACTCCACCATGCTCTACCAAGGTTTTACAGCACCACAATGCCTACTCCACCCATGCTCTACCAAGGTTTTACAGCACCACAATGCCTACTCCACCCATGCTGTACCAAGGTTTTACAGCACCACAATGCCTACTCCAACCATGCTCCACCAAGGCTTTCCAGCTCACAGCTTTGACCTACTACAGTAGCTATGTTGGTATTGTACTTCAGACTGTGTAGACAGGTTGCTTAGGATTCAAACCTCAAACAGCCTGATTCATACTGTTAGAGGTATTCCACAATAATATGATTTATACTGCCACATACACAGAGAGACAGACACAGATTTAGGCTACATGTCCTACCAGGCTACATGTCAAACGTCCACCAGGCCTACAGGCTGAGGGATGGTGTTTAGGCTACATGTCCTACTGGGCTACAGGCTGAGGGATGGTGTTTTGGCTACATGTCCTACAGGCTGAGGGATGGTGTTTAGGCTACATGTTCTACAGGCTGAGGGATGGGGTTTAGACTACATGTCCTACAGGCTGAGGGATGGGGTTTAGGCTACATGTCCTACCGGGCTACAGTCTGGGGAATGATGTGTGGGCTGACAGGGACCTGGACTCCCTTCTCCCACTCCTGTCTCCAGGGATCGGCCAGGACGTAGTAATCCTCTGGGTTCAGATGGTACTTGTCATGGAGCTTCATGGCCGTGATGAAGTCTGTCCTAAACACCTGCACAACACAGGTACAAAGAAGTCATAGACACCACTACCTGCAGCATAGAGACATAAGAACATACACTATATACCCTCCCAACACAGGGACAAAGACAGACAGATCATTCACTAAATACCTGGGACATGTATACTTCCTTCAGCAGCACACAGCAATAGGCCAACAAAAGGAGTTAGGTTAGTGGGGTGACATACCTCTGCGGGCTTCATCCCATTGGCTCTCCTGAGTTGAGAATGCTGCGACCAAGAAGTGGAGTTACCTTCGAGAAGAGGAATGAATCAAATCAGACTTCAGCCATCTTAATTCTCCTTGGAACTCATCTGAAAACCGACATTTAGGCCTAATCATTTCTATCAAACTTCTGCAACTTGATGGGTATCTGACTGTAACCTGAAGTCTTTCTAGGCCACTAGCGTATAGGCCTATCTATGATTCTGTAAGACACTAGAATATATAGTCCTTTATGTAGTCCTGTGAAATGTATGGAACAACTGCTGTGTGTTCAGTTTCTTCCATCTTTCCTGCCTGACCTGCCAAGACATCTTTAAATGTCCAGTAGCGCTGTCTGGCACTACTCTCTCTCTGCCTGGTCTGGAGACCCTCTGTTTCTCTGCTCCTACTCTCTGTCCGTGTCTCTCTGGTCAATCTCCTGAGCCTTCCTGAACACCAAGTACAGCAGACAATCAACAACAGGCCTATGAAATGACTTGTTTTCAAGTCTGAATTAGAGCTAGCTGGACAGCTCTAGACATGATCTTGGAGAAATCACTGGCATAGAAATAGTCCGTGTGAAGAGTAGTTTGGGGTTGAGGGTCGTTTGGGGTTGAGGGTCGTTTGGGGTTGAGGGTCGTTTGGGGTTAGTTTGGGGTCGAGGGTAGTTTGGGGTCGAGGGTAGTTTGGGGTCGAGGGTAGTTTGGGGGTTAGTTGGAGGTCGAGGTCGTTATGAGTGGGTGCGTTGGGTCGAGCGTTTGGGTCGAGGGTCGTTTGGGTCGAGGGTCGTTTGGGGTCGAGGTAGTGGACGTTAGTGGGGTCGAGGGTCGTTTGGGCGTCGAGGTCGTGGGGTCGAGGGTAGTGGCGGTTTGGGGGGTCGAGGGGGCCTGGGTAGTTGGGTTATGTTTTGGGGTCCGGGAGGGTAGTTTGGGGGTTAGCTTTTGGGGTCGGAGGGCTAGTTTGGGGGTTAGTTTCGGGTCGACGGTCGTTTGGGGTAGTTGGGGGGTCGAGGGTCGTTTGGGTCGAATGTTTGGGGGTCGGAGGGTCGTTTGGGGTCGAGGGGGTCTGTTGGGGGTCGTTTGGGGTCGGAGGGTCGTTTGGGTTCGAGGGCGTTTGGTTTGGGTGGTCGAGGGTAGTTGGGGTTAGTTTTGGGGTCGAGGTAGTGTTGGGGTCGAGGTAGTTTGGGGGTCGAGGGGTAGTTTTTTTTGGCGGTGAGGGTAGTTTGGGGTAGTTTGGAGGGGTCGGAGGGCTGCCGTTTGAGCGTCGAGGGGGTCGTTTGGGGTCGAGGGGTGTTGGGGTCGAGGGGTCGTTTTGGGTCGGAGGGTCGTTTGTGGGTCCGAGGGTAGGTTGAGGGAGTTTGTGGGTCGAGGGTCGTTTGGGGTCGAGGGTCATTTGGGGTCGAGGGTAGTTTAGCGCTCCAAACCACTTCATATATAGGGTTTCCAGCGGTTACATTCGCCCACATTTGGCATCGTTGTGTTAACATTTAGGAAGTCAATAATCATCGCTTTCAAAACATTTTTCGAAACATATGCTGATTATGCCCCTTATCTTTCATATCAGCCAGGAATAATCTTCCAAATAAAAAAGTAGACTTACTGTA
Organism: Salvelinus sp. IW2-2015; assembly: GCF_002910315.2. Lineage (NCBI taxonomy): Eukaryota > Metazoa > Chordata > Actinopteri > Salmoniformes > Salmonidae > Salvelinus > Salvelinus sp. IW2-2015. The sequence goes on along the minus strand of NW_019943292.1, from coordinate 64,017 downwards.
GCAGTTAATGCACAGATCCACACGCTGTCCAGTTGAAAAACTACACTTCCTGCCCAGTTACTTACACACAGGTGTCCGGCGCACGCTAGATAGCTAATTAGCACAGGTGGTCACCTATGTCTTCGTAAAACAAGCAAGGTGTGTAGTAATTTAACCTTAACCTAAAATATATATTATTTATCGCTGATATGCAAGCGATGCGTGTGATGTTAAGACTGTCTCGGACTCTTAATAATCAAACTCCCACGGTCAGACCATACTATCATCATAGGCCTAAAGCAGTCCACATCTATGAATGGGGTAGGGTTACTCTAGTTGAAGAGGGTGCTTACTTCCATTGTCAGAGTCTTCGCTGCTGCTTGGATGTCGACTTCTCTTCATGATCAGTCTTGTCGTGGTTCAGGTCTAATGGTGTAATCTGAAAAGAGGAGATTCATAACCAACTGCACAGTCCAGACAGATTCCTCTGCTGCCAAGTACCCAACACTTTCACTAGACCAAACATGTCTGCCATCTGCCTGACTGATGATCAATTTAGATCAATGACTTCTCATCTATCATCTCAACCAGAGTTTTTGGACTGACAATTAGTATGATAGATAATGTGGTCGGCAAATTTTAAGATTTTTTAAAATGTAACCTCTATTTAATTAGGCAAGTCAGTTAATTCTTATTTACAATGACGGTCTACACCGGCCAAACCCGGACGACGCTGGGCCAATTGTGCGACGCCCTATGTATCTAGTAGTGGTACTGGTCACCTCACCCACCGTCACACAAAAGTGCTAATCACTAACGTTATTCATGCACCACTGTCAAGGCTCCTAGCTAGCTAGGAACAAGCGAAACACCCGACTTCTACTGACAGGGTTGATTCCCATCTGAGACATCAAGCAACAACACAACTAAATGGTACTACAAATCATTGTTTACGTCACAATGACCCCACGGTGGTGTATGTCTGAACGTTCCACAACGTTGTGCCCTGCTGAACACGTCCAAACAACTAGTTAGGCAGTAACACATTCATATCAGACAAAAATGCTAGTAGCGAATCTACTGACTTATCTACTAACTCACCGGGGCGATAGGTAGCCTAATGGTTAGAGCGTTGGGCCAGTAACCGGAAGGTTGCTAGATTGAATCCCCGAGCTGACAAGGTAAAAATATCGTTCCGTCCCTGAACAAGGCGGTTGTTCCTAGGACGTCATTGTAAATAAGAATTTGTTCATAACTGACTTGCCTTGTTAAATAAAATATTGACCGAGCACAACCATGTATGACGTGTAAACAAACACACGTGTGCCTAATTAGCTAACGTTACACGAACAACTGAATATGTTTGTTTGTCACTAAAAGGTTAGCCTACCTGACGTGTCAACTTAGCAGAGATGGCATGTCACTCGGTCGCAAACCGTAACCAAAGATACTGATAACTAACCCTGTACCCTAGCTGGTAATCTTCTTTGATTAGGTTTAACGGCGATACATGTTGCATTACCGCCACCTACTAGATTGGAGTATAACACCCTTTGCTTGAAAATCAACAAATAAAAATAAATCAACAAATACCCTACCATCTAACCCTACACTCACAAAAAAAACATCACCCTACTCCACTATTTCAATCTAACTAGTCCTACCTCATAATAACGTTTGATTTGATTTAACAAGAAGGGACACAACCACTGTAACACCCAAATACCTCTCTGCAGCTGCCACCACAACCTCACATTTCTGTGACAGCCTTCCATCCCTGCATAACCATAGCTATCTGCCTGACTGATGATCAATTTAGATCAATGACTTCTCATCTATCATCTCAACCAGAGTTTTTGGACTGACAATTAGTATGAATCTATAATTTAGCCCAAACAACTACCTCTTTACCTACTGTATTTATTTATTTTGCTCCTTTGCACCCCTTTATTTCTATCTCTACTTTGCACCTTCTTCCACTGCAAATCAACCATTCCAGTGTTTTTTTTAACTTGCTATATTGTATTTACTTCGCCACCATGGCCTTTTTTTATATTTTTATTTATATATATATTTTATTTGCCTTCACCTCCCTTATCTCACCTCACTTGCTCACATTGTATATAGACTTATTTTTCACTGTATTATTGACTGTATGTTTGTTTTACTCCATGTGTAACTATGTGTTGTTGTATGTGTCGAACTGCTTTGCTTTATCTTGGCCAGGTCGCAATTGTAAATGAGAACGTGTTCTCAATTTGCCTACCTGGTTAAATAAAGGTGAAATAAATAAATAAATAAATGATTGGCACCTCCCTCTGTACTGGTGCAGATCTACTACACCACTCCTCTCAGGATCCCTCCCTCCCCCCATCTTCCTCTACTTTCTTCACTGCCTCAGCATACGATGACTTCTGCACTACTCTAACTCTGGAAACCTCAACCAGCCTCGTACCATCGACACTTCTGATCCCCAGCTCCATGGGCACCAATTAACACATACCACCACTTTCCCCAATGCTACACATTCCTTTGTCTCATGCCCTTCTGCACACTTCTCACACCTAGGAATCTCCCTCCCACAAACTGCTGCCACATGCCCTTATAACCTGTAACAACGTAATGTATTCGGCGCAAAAGCTTGTATGGGATAACTTATATATCCTAACATCACTTTGTTGGGCAAAGACTCAATATCAAAACTCAAAAGAACAGAACACTCCTGTTTTACCACTCACGCCACCCTGTCTGCGTCGCATCAAACAACGAGCCCTCACTGTCACGCCCTGATCTTTCACCTGTTCTTGTGATTGTCACCTCCTCCAGGTGTAGCTTATTTTCCCCAGTGTATTTATCCCAGTGTTTCCTGTCTCCCTGTGCCAGTTCGTCTTGTATGTTTTCAAGTCAACCAGCATGTTCTTCCCGTGCTCCTGTTTTCTATTCTCTTTTTCTAGTCTTCCCGGTTTTGACCCTTGTCTGTTTTTTCTGGACTCCGTACCCGCCTGCCTGCCCTGACATCGAGCTTGTCTGCCACTCTGTACCTCTTGGACTCAGAATCTGTTTTTGACCTTTTGCCTGTCCACGACCATTCTCTTGTCTACTCCTTTTGGATATAAATAAACAACTAAGACTCTAACCATCTGCCTCCTGTGTCTGCATCTGGGTCTCGCCTTGCGCCTTGTCACACCCTGACCTAACCAAATAATAAAGAAAGCAAATATAACTAAAGTCAGGGCGTGAYAGTACCCCCCCCTCCCTAAAGGTGCGGACTCCCAGCTGCAAACCTAAACCTAAATGGGAGGGTCTGGGTGGGCATTTCTCCGCGGTGGCGGCTCTGGTGCGGGACGTGGACCCCGCTCCACCTTAGGCTTGGCCCACTTAGGTGGCGCCTCTGGAGCAGGGACCCTCGCCACCGACCCCGGACAGGAGGAAGTCTAACAAAACAGCTCTGTGATGTAGAAGTCCGTCACTGGCCGCGGACAGCATTTGGTACTTTAACGCACGCACACATTCATCACTCCTCCCTGCTCCGTTATCAGATAAGTTAACAATGTGGGTCGACACACAAGTTAACTTCTGTCTTAGTACATACATTTCACACTTGTCAGTGTTCATATTTAATATATGCAATATTTATTATACTTATCAATGTTGTGGATGAGAGCGTTGTTTGTTTGTTCTGTTCCTCTCTCTCTCCATCTCGGTAGCTTCCGGGTATGCTGGAAAAGGACCCGAGCTAAAGGAATTGGGCTGACTTTATAGTGCCTGTCCCAAATGGCTCATTAATGTAAATGGGCATATAGAAAGACACTGTCAGTAGTGATGATGTAATGTTGTAAATGTTATGTTGTGATTGTTTAAAAAACATGTTGCAATGTACATTATATCCTTTAGTATGTTTAGTTAATGGAAAATTTAGGTTTGACTAGGTAATTGCTTAATTAATTAGTGTTCATTGTTCTGAGGGGAGGGGCTAGCCCTACAAAAGGAGCCTCTCTTTCAGTAATCATGAAGGCTTCCTCACACTCCTCAGTCCACTTCACAGGGTTGCTGGCCACCTTTGAAGTGAGGTTGGTCAGAGGGACAGCGATGGTTGAAAAATGCGGAATGAATCTCCGGTACCACCCTGCCAGACCTAGGAAGGACTTCACCTGTGTTTTGGTTCTGGGTTGAGGGCTGTTCCTGATGGACTCCAAGGCATTTTGGATCGAGCTGTGGATGGGGCAGCATTGTTTTTAAGCTGTCCCATAAGGTAGATGTTTGATGGCAGTACTGTTGTTTTTGTTCCGGAATCACCTTGTAAATAAACACCTTTGCACAGAAGAACTTTTGCAGCTCCGCCATCTTTTTATTTTGATAGAGGTTAGGTTTTCCAGTTTAGCCTTCTGGCCTACTCTACGTGACAAGCTCCCACAATCTTTTTAGCATCAATTTCTCTCAGCCAATCATCAGTAATTTGTGTAAGTGCTGTGCTTGTTGAATGTCCTTCCTTATAAGCATGCTTAAATTCTGTTGACAATTTGTTTACTGTAAAATAGCATTGTACCTGGTCAAACACAATTTTTCCAAAAGTTTACTAAGGGTTGATAACAGGCTGATTGGTCGGCTATTTGAGCCAGTAAAGGAGGCTTTACTATTCTTGGGTAGCGGAATGACTTTTGCTTCCCTCCTCAGTAATTTTCCATCCAAGTTGTCAGATCCAGGTGGCTTGAGAACTGTTGGGAAAAGGTGACCGGAGACCGTCGCTGGAGGCCCCGGACTGGAGACCGTCGCTGGAGGCCTGGTCCTTGGAGGAGGCACTGGATGGACCGGGCTGTGGGGGAGCACTGGAGAGCTGGTGCGTATCCCTGGCACCACTCTTCCCGGCTGAATGCACWCTTTAGCCCGGCACCTCCAGAGCGCAGGCACAGGACGCACTGAGCAGTCACAGCACACCGGAGACACAGTACGCAGAGCCGGCGCAGGATACCCTGGGCCGAAACGGCGCACCGGAGACCAAGCGCGCTGAGCTGCCACAGCCTGCCCTGGTTGGATGTCCACTCTAGCGTGGTACTTACGGAGAGCTGGCTCCGAGCGCACCGGGCTGTGCATGCGCACCGGAGACACAGTGCGCTTTACCGCATAACACGGTGCCTGCCCGGTCACTCGCTCCCCGCGGTAAGCCCGGGGAGTTGGCTCACGTTTATAACCTGACACCGCCAATTTACCCCGTGTGGCCCCCCCCCAATTTTGGGGGGGGATTGCCTCTCGTGCCTGCTTCGATGACTTGCCTCCTCATACCGTCGCCTCTCAGCTTTAGCTGCTTCCAGTTCCTCTTTCGGACAGCGATATTCCCCAGCCTGCCTCCAGGGTCCTTTCCCGTCCAGGATTTCCTCCCAAGTCCATGAATCCTGAACCCGCTGCTCCTCCTTACCACGCTGCTTGGTCCGCTTGTGGTGGGTAGTTCTGTAACGCTGGTCTGATGAAGAAGGAGTGGACCAGAGCGCAGCGTGGTACGTGTTCATGATATTTTATTAAACTGAACACTGAAACAAAAAACGAACAGTTCTGTAAGGTAACTACAACTATACAGAAAACAACTGGGAAAAAGGCTACCTAAGTATGATTCTCAATCAGAGACAACGATAGACAGCTGCTTCTGATTGAGAACCACACTCGGCCAAACACAAAGAAATAGAAAACATAGAAATAAAGAAACTAGAATGCCCACCCTAGTCACACCCTGGCCTAACCAAAATAGAGAATAAAAGCATCTCTATGGCCAGACACACCTTGATTACTCTTCCTTTATTTAGCCCTCAGTAGCCTCAGTATCAGGCAGTAGTGGTTTTGTTCACGTTCATTACACTTCCTGTTTTGTTTATCTGTCTTTGTTATGATTATTAAACTCACCTTCTGCACCTGCTTCCTGACTCCTAGTGTAATCGTTACAAGGAGACAGAATGGCTGAGAACTGTAGGGAGAAGGCAGAATGGCTGAGAACTGTAGGGAGAAGGCAGAATGGCTGAGAACTGTAGGAAAAGAAAGGCAGAATGGCTTGAGACTTTAGGGAAAGACAGAATGGCTGAGAACTGTAGGAATAAGCAGGATGGCTGAGAACTGTAGGGAGAAGACAGAATGGCTGAGAACTTAGGGAGAGGACAGAATGGCTGAGAACGTAGGGAAGAAGGACAGAATGGCTGAGAGGATAGGAGAAGACAGAATGGCTGAGAACTGTAGGGAGAAGACAGAATGGCTGAGAACTGTAGGAGAAGACAGAGATGGCTGAGAACTGTAGGAAGGAAACAGAATGGCTAAACGTAGGGAGAAGCAGAATGGCTGGAGAACTGTAGGAAGAAGGTAGAATGGCTGAGAACTGTAGGAAGAAGGCAGAATGGCTGAGAACTGTAAGGAGAAGACAGAATGGCTGAGAACTGTAGGAGAAGACAGAATGGCTGAGAGCGATAGAGAGAAGACATAATGGCTGAGAACTTAGGGAGAAAACAAATGGCTGAGAACTGTAGGGAGAAGCAGAATGGCTGGGAACTGTAGGAAGAAGTAGAATGGCTGAGAACTGTAGGAAGAAGGCAGAATGGCTGAGAACGTAGGGAGAAGGCAGAAGGCTGAGAACTGTAAAGAGAAGGCAGAATGGCTGGGAACTGTAGGGAGAAGACAGAATGGCTTGAAAACTTATAGGGAGAAGACAGACAATGGCTGAGAACTGTGTAGGGGAGAAGACAGAATGTCTGAGAACTGTAGGAATAAGGCAGGACTGGCTGAGAACTGTAAGGAAAGAACAGAATGGCTTGAGAACTATAGGGAGAAGACAGAATGGCTGAGAAATGTAGGAGAAAGACAGAATGGCTGAGAACTATAGGAGAAGACAGATGGCTGAGAACTATAGGGAGAAAACAGAATGGCTGGAGGAAACTGTAGGGGAGAAGGACAGGCAGAATGGCTGAGAACTGTAGGGAGAAGACAGAATGGCTGAGAACTATAGGGAGAAGACAGAATGGCTGAGAACTATAGGGAGAAAACAGAATGGCTGAGAACTGTAGGGAGAAGACAGAATGGCTGAGAACTGTAGGGAGAAGACAGGATGGCTGAGAACCGTAGGGAGAAGACAGGATGCCACCTTGAGTTTGAGAGCTAGCCTAACATGCACAATTATGTGCCAAATCAGTTATTTTGTGCACCCTTACCCTCAATATTTGCAGCCGTAGATGGTAATACCTCTCTAGGAACTGATCCGTCATCAGTATTGTAAAATAATTATAATGTTAAGGAAAGATTTGAATGCAGAAAGTTTATTTGAGAGCAGCAATCCCTTTGGAGACTTCAGTATTGACACATGCTCCAAATGAAATCAAAGTTCATAAGTCACGTGCACCGAATACATTTAGCATCATTTCTCTCTACATGCTGTTTGAGGAAACGCATGTTACATCTTCTGCCGTTGTAGAAAATATGCACTTATTGTAAGAGTAATAAGGCTGTTAACCCCGGTGTCCTGGCTAGATTCCCAATCTGGCCCTCATTCCATCATGGCCATCTAATCATCCCCAGCATCCAATTGGCTCATTCATCTCCCCTCCTCTCCCTTGTAACTATTCCCCATGTGGTTACTGTAAATTAATATGTGTTCTCAGTCAATTTGCCTGGTAAAATAAGAGTTAAATAAAATAAATACATCTAAATTCCAACACTATCGGAAAACCGGGTCACAGACAGAAGCGGTGACCCAAACACGTCACACGGCTACAAAACTGAAGCATCCGTTTAGAACGGAGGGAGAGGAAGTCCAATCACGGGTAATAGGAGAGGATGGAACTAGGTGAAATTTCATTTACTCTCACTGTAAAACGACACTATAACTATCTTGGGTTAGTTATACTTATCTTTGACCGTGCCATGGTCATTGGATTAGACGGACATGCTGAGTAGCGCCCGGGCGGGACAGGCGCAGAGTAGAATTACACGGTTCATGTTGTGTTGATGTATTTTAAACATATCGCGAGGCGACTTTTTGTTTTACGGTTATATCTGAATCTTTGCAGTGACTTGTAGAAGAGAACCGCAGTGAACTAGCGGGTCTACTACACGGATCTTTATCCCAGTTGCCCCGAAAGCTTCCATACATCCAGCACTAGACCATTCTAAAGGAATCTGTCTATCCGACCTGAAGTGTACATCAGACGGTCGTCAATAGGTGACAGCATCGAACAATTGGGTGAGTCAGGTTTTGATGTCATCAAGACGATAATAACCCCATGTTGTCGACTCACGCCGCATATTGTATATACGACAGGTAGGACTATAAAACAGTTGGCAGTTGCTGCACGTTTCGGAACATTGTTTTTACCAATATATTATGTCATCAAGTGCCAGTCTGTCTCCCTGGTCAATATTATAGCATATCTCATGGTGATGATGCTTTCTGGAGCGAGAGAGTCAAACAGACAGCTAGTGGACTGAATGTAGCCTACGAAACATTTATCCTCTTGTTAAGCCCACACATTTTGCAGGGAAAATAATGGGTTATGTAATGGAGTTCCTTTTGTATTGCACAGCTCTGCATATAGCTACCTCCATGGGCCTCAAACTATGGCTCTAACCCTAAGCTCGCTATTATATAGCCTATTCAACTGTTATAAATGTAGTCCATAGCCTATTAAAATGTTATAATAAAATCGTTATCAATGTAGTCTATAGCCTATTAAAATGTTATAAATTGTAAGTCCATAGCCTATTAAATGTTATAATTGTAGTCCATAGCCTATTAAAATGTTAATAAATGTAGTCCATAGCCTATTAAAATGTTATAAATGTAGTCTATAGCCTATTCAAATGTTATAAATTAGTCCATAGCCCATTAAAATGTTATAAATGTAGTCCATAGCCTATTAAAATGTTATAAATGTAGTCTATAGCCTATTCAAATGTTATAAATGTAGTCTATAGCCTATTAAATGTTATAATGTAGTCTATAGCCTATTAAAATGTTATAAATGTGTCTATAGCCTATTCAAATGTTATAAATGTAGTCTATAGCCTATTCAAATGTTATAATGTAGTCTATAGCCTATTCAAATGTTAAAATGTAGTCCATAGCCTATTAAAATGTTTATAAATGTAGTCTATAGCCTATTCAAATGTTATAAATGTAGTCTATAGCCTATTAAATTTTATAAATGTAGTCTATAGCCTATTAAGATAGCAAAATAAATAACGTCCATGACAGTCAATGGAAAAAATCATGGTGCTCAAAACGTCATGATTGTGGTTCGATTCCCGGGCCACAAACTTTAAATGAATGCATGCATACTGTCGCTTTGGATAAAGCGTCTGCTTAATGTCAACATTTATAATTTTTGCACACTGATAATTTGTGCGACATCGAACATTTTCCTACATGGAATTTTGATAGTAGCTATGGCCTCATAGTAAAAAGCGTATCTAAACCAGGATAGTAGCCATGGCTCATAAAAAACAGCGTATCTAAACAGTAATAGCTAATAGCCTCATAATAAAACAGCGTATCTAAACCAGGATAGTAGCTATGCCTCATAATAACCAGCGTATCTAAACCAGGTAAGTAGCATGGCTCATAGTAAAAGCGTATCTAAACCAGGTAAGTAGCATGGCCTCATAATAACAAGCGTATCTAAACCAGGATAGTAGCTATGGCCTCATAATAAAACAGCGTATCTAAACCAGGTAGTAGCCTGGCCTCATAATAAACAGCGTATCTAAACCAGGTAGTAGCTATGGCTCTAGTAAAACAGCGTATCTAAACAGGTAGTAAGCTATGGCCTCATAATAAAAAGCGTATCTAAACCAGGATAGTAGCTATGGCCTCATAATAAAAAACGCGTATCTAAACCAGGATAGTAGCCATGGCTCATAGTAAAACAGCGTATCTAAACAGGATAGTAGCTATGGCCTCATAGTAAAAACAGCGTATCTAAACCAGGATAGTAGCTATGGCCTCATAATAAAACAGCGTATCTAAACCAGGAGTAGCCATGGCCTCATAGTAAAACAGCGTATCTAAACCAGGAAGTAGCTATGGCTCATAGTAAACAGCGTATCTAAACCAGGATAGTAGCTATGGCTCATAGTTAAAACAGCGTATCTAAACCAGGATAGTAAGCTATGGCCTCATAATAAAACAGCGTATCTAAACCAGGATAGTAGCCATGGCCTCATAGTAAAACAGCGTATCTAAACCAGGATAGTAGCTATGGCCTCATAGTAAAACAGCGTATCTAAACCAGGATAGTGACTATGGCTCATAGTAAAACAGCGTATCTAAACCAGGATGTAGCTATGGCTCATATAAAACAGCGTATCTAAACCAGGATAGTACCATGGCCTCATAGTAAAACAGCGTATCTAAACCAGGATAGTAGCTATGGCCTCATAATAAACAGCGTATCTACCAGGATAGTAGCCATGGCCTCATAGAAAACAGCGTATCTAAACCAGGTAAGTAGCTATGGCCTCATAGTAAAACAGCGTATCTAAACCAGGTAGTAGCTATGGCCTCATAATAACAGCGTATCTAACCAGGTAAGTAGCCTGGCCTCATAATAAAACAGCGTATTAAACCAGGATAGTAGCTATGGCTCATAGTAAAACAGCGTATCTACACAGGTAAGTAGCCATGGCCTCATAATAAACAGCGTATCTAAACCAGGATGTAGCTATGGCTCATAAAAACAGCGTATCTAAACCAGGATAGTAGCCATGCCTCATAGAAAACAGCGTTCTAAACCAGGTAAGTAGCCATGGCTCATTAACAGCGTATATAAACAGGATAAGCCATGGCCTCATAATAAAACAGCGTATCTAAACAGGTAGTGCCATGGTCATAAGTAAACCAGCGTATCTAAACCAGGTAAGTAGCTGGCCTCATAGTAAAACAGCGTATCTAAACCAGGTAAGTAGCTATGGCCTCATAGTAAAACAGCGTATCTAAACCAGGTAGTCTATGGCCTCATAGTAAACAGCGTATCTAACCCAGGATAGTAGCTATGGCCTCATAATAAAACAGCGTATCTAAACCAGGTAGTAGCATGGCTCATAATAAAACAGCGTATCTAAACCGGATAGTAGCATGCCTCATAATAAACAGCGTATCTAACCAGGATAGTAGCCATGGCCTCATAGTAAAACAGCGTATCTAAACCAGGATAGTAGCCATGGCCTCATAGTAAAACAGCGTATCTAAACCAGGATAGTAGCCATGGCCTCATAGTAAAACAGCGTATCTAAACCAGGATAGTAGCTATGGCCTCATAATAAAACAGCGTATCTAAACCAGGTAAGTAGCCATGGCCTCATAGTAAAACAGCGTATCTAAACCAGGTAAGTAGCCATGGCCTCATAGTAAAACAGCGTATCTAAACCAGGTAAGTAGCTATGGCCTCATAGTAAAACAGCGTATCTAAACCAGGTAAGTAGCTATGGCCTCATAATAAAACAGCGTATCTAAACCAGGTAAGTAGCCATGGCCTCATAGTAAAACAGCGTATCTAAACCAGGTAAGTAGCCATGGCCTCATAATAAAACAGCGTATCTAAACCAGGTAGTAGCATGGCCTCATAGTAAAACAGCGTATCTAAACCAGGTAAGTAGCATGGCCTCATAATAAAACAGCGTATCTAAACCAGGATAGTAGCCATGGCCTATAGAGTAGCCATGGCCTCATAATAAAACAGCGTATCTAAACCAGGATAGTAGCCATGGCCTCATAATAAAACAGCGTATCTAAACCAGGTAAGTTTTGAATTGTATCACTGTGACTTCAGAAAGTGACCGTATTACCGCCACACTGGCGGTCGAGTCGTGAAGGCAGTCAAATTCACCTGACTGTTTAGTCACGGTGATTAGGCTTCTCCCAGCTCTGATGCTGCTGATGGTCATTAGTAGTCTACCAAACTTGCTACCTGCCTGCTACTCAGCACTCTATTGTCCCTCTAACCCCTCTGACATCAAAGCAAATGTATTGGAAACCTAGGCAACACTTCATGAGAGCCCATGAGCTCATGTTACGCAACATTTCTATAGGCTTTGCAATTGCTCTAGAAAACAGAGTGATGGCCTCTATTAAAAAGAGGAGGCTCCAATCAGCTTTCTGTAGGCTAGGCCTACTATATTTATTTTTAAACTTTCCTAATATTAAGCATATTGCTTATATTTACAACAGGAGTATAGCCTACATGGCTGGCATGAAAATAAATAAACCACGAGAAAGCGTCCTCCATTCGCTATTTAAGTGCATTTTTATTTTATTTAAATTTATTTATTTCACCTTTATTTAACCAGGTAGGCAAGTTGAGAACAAGTTCTCATTTACAATTGCGACCTGGCCAAGATAAAGCAAAGCAGTTAGACACATACAAAACACAGAGTTACACATGGAGTAAAACAAACATACAGTCAATAATACAGTAGAAAAATAAGTCTATATACAATGTGAGCAAGTGAGGTGAGATAAGGGAGGTAAAGGCAACAAAAAAAAGGCCATGGTGGCAAAGTAAATACAATATAGCCAGTAAAACACTGGAATGGTAGATTTGCAGTGGAAGAATGTGCAAAGTAGAGATAGAAATAATGGGGTGCAAAGGAGCAAAATAAATAAATAAATACAGTAGGGGAAGAGGTAGTTGTTTGGGCTAAATTATAGATGTAGATAGATGACATGTATTTGGTCCCGCTGCCGGTTTCGATACAGAATGAAAATGGCCCATTCTAAATCAAAACAAAATGTCACATATATTATTTAGTATATGTCAAGACAATATTAAATCCAGAGCAGTCTGATGGGTGACAATATTAGCCTATCACTTGTGAATGATGCATAAGAAACAATTACTTTTTAGAAACACAGTCGCACACCTCATGTAGCCTACTCCATAGGCCTATATGCTTTTAGAAGGTTTGTAACTAAATTGGCCAAATAACTCATGAAAATTAAGCACATTAATCTGCTTTACAAGGGGTGTAGAGCCTAACTACATACATACACAGCACGTGAGTTTCAAGTTTGGGAAGATCATTTTCACCATAAAAATTGACCTTTATAATAAAAGTGTTACATGCATATTTGCATTTGCGGTTACTTTTGCTAATGTTTTTTTTCTGCGAATAGAGCGCTTATAGCCTATCGCTGCGCTTTTAATGTGAAGAAATAGCCTAAAAGTTTATCAACATTTTAAGTTAAACGTTCTGATCTGTTGCGTCAGCCTCATTGCGTAAAAAAGTTATTTGGATGCTAGTGGTTTTATTAATCTGGGATCTATTGCATCCCACAACTGTCCCAGACTATGTTTGGAAAATGTATTTCTTGCACAGAATAGAATAGGTTGACTTTTGTACTATGGGAGATAGTAGATTGACATAGGCTAGTGCTTTTGCTGTTCGGTAGGACTTACGCATCTTGTTGGCTGACGAAAAGTAAATGTGGACAGTACTTCCGATATCTTCAATATGCACCTCGGAATTGGATAAGGAAGCACGCAGTTTCGTCCCTGAGATGTCTTCACTTGTAGCCTGTGAGAAAGGCCTGATCACGTGATGGAGCATGCAGCACTCAGGGAGAAGGGCACAACGGCCACTGGCCGCAAAAGGCATGGATTTTTTGGGGGTTCATTATGGCCACACAAATCACATTTTATTTGTTAATGCGCTGAATACAGTCGTGGCCAAAAGTTTTGAGAATGACACATATATTAATTTCCTCAAAGTTTGCTGCTTCAGTGTCTTTAGATATTTTTGTTAGATGTTACTATGGAATACTGAAGTATAATTACAAGCATTTCATAAGTGTCAAAGGCTTTTATTGACAATTACATGAAGTTGATGCAAAGAGTCAATATTTGCAGTGTTGACCCTTCTTTTTCAAGACCTCTGCAATCTGCCCTGGCATGCTGTCAATTAACTTCTGGGCCACATCCTGTCTGATGGCAGCCCATTCTTGCATAATCAATGCTTGAAGTTTGTCAGAATTTGTCGGTTGTTGTTTGTCCACCCGTCTCTTGAGGATTGACCACAAATTCTCAATGGGATTAAGGTCTGGGGAGTTTCCTGGCCATAGACCCAACATATCTATGTTTTGTTCACCGAGCCAATTAGTTATCACTTTTGCCTTATGGCAAGATGCTCCATCATGCTGGAAAAGGCATTGTTCGTCACCAAACTGTTCCTGGAGGGTTGGGAAAAGTTGCTTTCGGAGGATGTGTTGGTACCATTCTTTATTCATGGCTGTGTTCTTAGGCAAAATTGTGAGTCAGCCCACTCCTTTAGCTGAGAAGCAACCCCACACATGAATGGTCTCAGGATGCTTTACTGATGGCATGACACAGGACTGATGGTAGCGCTCACCTTGTCTTCTCCGGACAAGCTTTTTTCCGGATGCCCCAAACAATCGGAAAGGGGATTCATCAGAGAAAATGACTTTACCCCAGTCCTCAGAAGTCCAATCCCTGTACCTTTTGCAGAATATCAGTCTGTCCCTGATGTTTTTCCTGGAGAGAAGTGGCTTCCTTGCTGCCCTTCTTGACACCAGGCCATCCTCCTAAAGTCTTCGACTCACTGTGCGTGCAGATGCACTCACACCTGCCTGCTGGCATTCCTGAGCAAGCTCTGTACTGGTGGTGCCCCGATCCCCACTGCTGAATCAACTGTAGGAGACGTTCCTGACGCTTGCTGGACTTTCTTGGGCGCCCTGAAGCCTTCTTCACAACAATTGAACCGCTCACCTTGAAGTTCTTGATGATCCGATAAATGGTTGATTTAGGTGCAATCTTACTGGCAGCAATATCCTTGCCTGTAAAGCCCTTTTTGTGCAAAGCAATGATGACGGCACATGTTTCCTTGCAGGTAACCATGGTTGACAGAGGAAGAACAATGATTCCAAGCACCACCCTCCTTTTGAAGCTTCCAGTCTGTTATTCAAACTCAATCAGCATGACAGAGTGATCTCCAGCCTTGTCCTCGTCAACACTCACACCTGTGTTAACGAGAGAATCACTGACATGATGTCAGCTGGTCCTTTTGTGGCACGGCTGATGCAGTGGAAATGTTTTTGGGGGATTCAGTTCATATGCATGGCAAAGAGGGACTTTGCAATTAATTGCAATTCATCTGATCACTCTTCCTAACATTCTGGAGTATATGCAAATTGCCATCATACAAACTGAGGCAGCAGACTTTGTGAAAATTAATATTTGTGTCATTCTCAAAACTTTTCTCCACGACTGTAAAACAGGTGTAGGCCTTACAGTGAAATGCTTACTTACAAGCCCTAAACCAACAATGCTTTAAGAAGTTAAGTAAAAAATAGAAAATAAAACGAACAAATAATTAAACAGCAGGAGTAACATAACAATAACGAGGCTATATACAGGGGCTACCAGTACAGAGTCAATGTTGCGGGGAACCAGTTAGTCAAGGTTATTGAGGTAATATGTACATGTACGCAAAGTTAAAGTGACTATGCATAGAGAGTAGCAGCAGCGTAAAAGATGGGTCTGGGTCTTTGATTAGCTGTTCGGGAGTTTTATGGCTTGGGGGTAGAAGCTGTTAAGAAGCCTCTTGGACCTAGACTTGGCGCTCCTGTACCACTTGCCGTGCGGTAGCAGAGAGAACAGTCTATGACTAGGGTGGCTGGAGTCTTTGACAATTTTTAGGGCCTTCCTCTGACACTGCCTGGTATAGAGGTCCTGGATGGAAGGAAGCTTGGCCCCAGTGATGTACTGGGGCGTACGCACTACCCTCTGTAGTGCCTGGCGGTCGGAGGCCGAGCAGTTGCCATACCAGGCAGTAATGCAACCAGTCAGGATGCTCTCGATGGTGCAGCTGTAGAACCTTTTGAGGATCTGAGGACCAATGCCAAATCTTTTCAGTCTCCTGAGGGGGAATAGATGTTGTCGTGTCCTCTTCACGACTGTCTTGGTGTGCTTGGACCATGATAGTTTGTTGTTGATGTGGACAACAAGGAACTTGAAGCGCTCAACCTGCTCCACTACAGCCCCGTCAATGAGAATGGGGGCGTGCTCGGTCCTTCTTTTCCTGTAGTCCACAATCATCTCCTTTGTCTTGATCACATTGAGGGAGAGGTTGTTGTCCTGGCACCACACGGCCAGCATTTTGAAGGTTCAGAGGCCAGTTGTCAGGAATTTATTATGGATTTTGGACTTTTGAGACGGTACTCAGAACTACACGTGCATCTCTGCCAAAAGGAAGTGATACTTTCTGAAGGTACTGTGTTGTCATAGTTTTATTTTATTTAGTATTTATTTAACTAGGCAAGTCAGTCAAGAACAAATTATTATTTATAATGACAGCCTACCAAAAGGCAAAATAATTAAAGTAGTTGGCAATTTCAGTGGGTTTTGTGATGAATGAGTCATCTGATTCAATGAATAATGGAGCTGAGTTTGCCTTTTTGCTCAACATTTTATTTAAGGTGCTCCAAATGTTTTTACTATCATTATTTTTACAATTTAGCTTTGTTTCATATTATAGTTTCTTCTTCTTTTTAGAGAAGAAACTATAATATGAACTATATAATATCTTTTTAGAAGAAGAGCATAGAAGAAGAGCATTGGTGTCACGTTCCTGACCTGTTTTTCTTTGTCTTGTATTTGTTTTAGTTGGTCAGGGCGTGAGTTGGGTGGGTTGGTCTAGGTTTGATTTTCTATGTTGGGATTTKGTGTTCGGCCTGGTATGATTCTCAATCAGAGACAGCTGTCAATCGTTGTCCCTGATTGAGAATCATACTTTAGGCAGCCTGGGTTTCACTTGTGTTTTGTGGGTGTTTGTTCCTGTGTCAGCGTTTGGGCCACACAGGACTGTTTCGGGTTAGTCACGTTTGCTGGTTTTTGTATTTTGAAGTGTTTTGTTGTTTTTTCATTAAATATGAACACTTACCACTCTGCATCTTGGTCCGATCCATGCTCCTCCTCGTCTGAGGAGGAGAACGACTACGACAGCCGTTACAATTGGGCTAGTAACTGAAAGGTTGCAAGTTCAAATCCCAGAGCTGACAAGGTAAAAATCTGTTGTTCTGCTCCTGAACAAGGCAGTCAAACCTGTTCCTAGGCCCTCATTGAAAATAAGAATTTGTTCTTATCTGACTTGCCTAGTTAAAGGTAAAATAAAATTAATATTCTGCACATCTACCATTCCAGTGTTTAATTGCTATATTGTAATTGCTTCGCCACCATGGCCTATTTATTGCCTTACCTCCCTTATCTCACCTCATTTGACTTTTTCTACTGTATTATTGACTGTATGTTTGTTTATTCCATGTGCAACTCTGTGTTGTTGTATGTGTCAAACTGCTTTGCTTTATCTTGGCCAGGTCGCAGTTGTAAATGAGAACTTGTTCTCAACTGGCCTACCTGGTTAAATAAAGGTGAAATAAAATAAATCAATAAATAATAAATCTGTTACTAGCAAGTTATTGAATCGATGAACCTTGTTTCTTAGCTACATGTGTTAACGTGGGCTATTTGTAGCACTTTTCTGGGATGTTTGATTGTTTTCATTGCTTTACTGGGAAGCTTATCAGAAGTAGACATGTGGACACAGTGGACTTCCTATTCGGGCACACCACCGCATACACCACCGCATACACCACCGCATACACCACTGCATACAATAGCTGTGGGATCAGCAGAGGCATTCAGGGCAGTTAGAGGGACATAAATTAGGTTATTTACATTGTGTCTTCCAACGCCTCTGGGATAATTACATTTGCTGAAGTATTATAACAACTCAGTGACACAATGGTAGGGATTAACTGATCTGGGCTTGGGTCATTCATACGTTGTCTCAAGTTGTCTCAATGCAGCCTTATAATGCTGTGAAAAGATCTAGTAACCCATATGATTTGGGTGGAATCCATTCTCCTTATAAAACAAGCTTTGTCTCCAGAAGGTATCAACATTTTCAATAAATGTTACACCCACAGAGCTGCAGCCAGTTATGGAGGGCTAAAAGTCTGCTGAAACGTTCAATGCCACGATTTAGGAGAGAGCCAGATATTATGGGATGTTTGTTGGTGTCAAGTAGTGACCCAATCAGTTCCTTAAAATTCATATTTAGCCAATCTCACAGCCAAGTTAAAAATCCACAATACCAACATGGATTGTGTACTCAGGGAAAACAGGGTGATGGAGTCGCTACTAGACATACAAAGTTGTAGCATGCGTGAAAATCTATTTTTTTCTGGGATTCCTGAGGACACATCCAATAATCCAGATTAGATAACAACAATTAGATAACAACTAATTAGATAACAACTTTCAGAGAATTCATGCAAGCCGCCTTGAAACTTCCTATGGAGACTGTAATCAAGGTGGCTTTCCACCGAGTACACAGACTTGGAGCTCGGAGCGACAAGGCCAAGGGTCCCCGACCGATCATCGCTACCAACAACAGGAGCTGATCAAAAGCAGGGGAAGGGAGCTTAACTTCTCTAGGGTAGGGGGCAGCATTTTCACATTTGGATGAAAAATATACCCAAATTCAACTGCCAGTTACTCATCGCCAGGAGATAAAATATGCATATTATTAGGAGATTTGGGTAGAAAACACTGAAGTTTCTAAAACTGTTTGAATCATGTCTGTGAGAATAACATAACTTATTTAGCAGGCGAAACCCCGAGGACAAACCATTCAGATTTTTTGAGGTCACTGTCTTTTCATTGAGATTTCATTGGGATACCAGATTTCTAAGCAACTTGCTTGCAGTTCCTATGGCTTCCACTGGATGTCAACAGTCGTGAGAAATAGGTTGAGGTTATTCCTTTGTGTAATGAAGAAATACGGATGTCTTGGTGGTTCCAAACTCTCCATTTAAGATGATGGAGGCCACTGGTGTTCTTGGGGACCTTCAATGCTGCGAAGGATTTTTTGGTACCGCTTCCCCAGATCTGTGCTCAAGCAATCTTGATCTCAGAGCTCTACGGGCAATTCCTTCAACGTCTTGGCCTTGGTTTTGCTCTGACATGCACTGTCAACTGTGGGACCTTATGTAGACAGGTGCGTGCCTTTCAATCATGTCCAATCAATGTAATTTATCAACAGGTGGCCTCCCATCAAGTTGTAGAAACATCTCAAGGATGACCAATGGAAACAGGATGCACCTGAGCTGCCAATTTCGAGTCTCTATAGCAAACGGTCTGAATACTTAAAGTAAAAATAAGTTATGTTCAGTAAAAAAATATATACATTTGCAAACATTTCTAAAAACTTGTTTTCGCATTGTCATAATGGGGTATGTGTGTGTAGATGGATAAAAAAAAAAAAGGCTGTAACGTAACAAAATGTGGAAAAATTCAAGGGTCTGAAAAGCTTTCTGATGCCCTGTACAACTAATCTCGTTCTCAACACTCCAAGATGCATGGAAGGTTCTGGGTAGCCATTCCGCT
>NW_019943292.1:35622-44589 GCF_002910315.2 Salvelinus sp. IW2-2015 | reverse complement strand
CAAATGCATGAAGTTCTGGTGGGACCAACACTATCAACTTGGCCTTCATTAGTTAGGGTTAGAACATTTTTTTTTTTTTTTTTTTTTTTTTTTCTTTTTTTTTTTCTTTCTTTTTTTTTTTTTTTTTTTTGTTTTTTTTTTTTTTTTTGTTAAACATGTTTTAAAATCACATTTTAAAGGAAAGGGTTAGGGTTAGGGTTAGTGTGACTGTTTGAGGTTTTGGACAGGTGTCTTTTTATACTGATACAAGTTCAAACAGGTGCCATTAATACAGGTAACGAGTGGAGGACAGAGGAGCCCTCTTAAAAAAGAAGTTACAGGTCTTGTGAGAGCCAGAAATCTTGCTTGTTTGTAGGTGACCAAATACTTATTTCTCCACCATAATTTGCAAATAAATTCATTAAAAGTCCTACAATGTGATTTTCTGGATTTCTTTCTTCATTTTGTCTGTCATAGTTGAAGTGTACCTATGATGAAAATTACCGGCCCCTCTCATCTTTTAAGTGGAGAACTTGCACAATTGGTGGCTGACTAAATACTTTTTTGCCCCACTGTATATA
Organism: Salvelinus sp. IW2-2015; assembly: GCF_002910315.2. Lineage (NCBI taxonomy): Eukaryota > Metazoa > Chordata > Actinopteri > Salmoniformes > Salmonidae > Salvelinus > Salvelinus sp. IW2-2015. The sequence continues at coordinate 44,029 of NW_019943292.1, read as the reverse complement.
GATAGGCCCGTTTATTTTGTCTGGTTTAGCGTCCCAGATGAAGTGAAAATATTTTTTGCTCATATGATTTAAAAACGAATCATCAGGAGTTAGGCAGCGCCATAAGTAAGTGAGTAAACTGAGATATGACTAAGGAGTTAATCAGGGCAATTTTTCCATAAAATCTCCATGTTTGCAGGATCTTGACTATTTTTACAAGTTTTCTATTGAAAATCTTTGTGATATGAATACCGAGTATGTCTACTTCACCATTCAGCCCATTGTTATAGGTAAACTGCAGGGTAATGTAAAAAGTTGTATTTTTAAGGATCCAATACATATTATTGTACACATATCATAATTCAGTTTTAGTACAGAAGAGTATCTAGATCTTCAATGAGACATTGCAGGATCTAGCTTGCAGACTTAACATAAAAACTTGAGTCATCGGCATACATGTACACCTTTGTTTTCTCCTCAACACCTCTAATGTTGTTATTGGATCTGATTTTAATAAGCTAGCATTTCGATGGCCATAACAAATAGATATGGTGACAGCGGACACCCTTGTTTAACTCCTCTTGACAATTCAAAACTCTCTTAGAAGTAGCTGTTATTTACTATTTTACACCTGGGGTTGGTATACATTATTTTACTAATTTTATAAGAGAATTACCGAAATTGAAAAAAATCCAGGCATTTATAAATAAAATCCAGTCTTTATCAAATGCCTTTTCAAAATCCACTATAAATACCATTCCTGGCTTCTTCTATGTTTCATGATGTTCTATTATTTCTAGTAGTTGTCGTATATTATCTCCAATGTATCATCCATAATGATCATGAAGAGACCTTGCGTTACTCTAGAGACGGCTTCACTACAGTACAAATGTATTCCGTACAATATGTTATTATTCCCCAATGCCCCTATTCTGATATCTTCCCCTTGCTTGTTGTAAACATATATAAACTTGTAGACAAATACATAAAAAAGATAGACAAACAATAAACACATTAAATTATAAAACAGTTCTTGACAATAGAGAGAGAGAAAAGAAGAGAAAAGAGAGAGTGAGAGAGGAGAGCGAGATCGTGTGTGTGTGTGTGTGTGGTGTGTGTGTGTGTGTGTGTGTGTGTGTGTGTGTGTGTGTGGTGTGTGTGTGTGGTGTGTGTGTGTGTATAAGTCCGTATGTGTAAGTGAGCATGTAATTGAGTACGTGTGTGTTCAATGTTTCAGATATTTTTTAAGTTATAAAGAGTTTGTCCACAATGATAAAGGCACGCCTATCCTTCCTTTGTTGTCTTTGTACCGGATACAGTCTCTTACGACGTTCGTTTATCTCCCTTGGAAATTGGTCATTGAGAGCGAATTTGGTCCCTTTAATAACCTTCTAGGGTAGGGTGGACGTTAGCGTCCCACCTCAACAGCCAGTGATACTGCAGGGCGCCATATTCAAAACAACAGAAATCCCATAATTTACATTTCTCAAACATACAAGTATTTTACACCATTTTAAAGCTACACTTGTTGTAAATCCAGCCAAAGTGTCCGATTTCAAAAAGGTTTTACGACGAAAGCACACCAAACGATTATGTAAGGTATGAGCCAAGTCACAGAAAAAGACAGCCATGTTTCCAGCTAAAGAGAGCATTAACAAAAAGCAGAAATAGAGATAAAATTAATCACTAACTTTGATAATCTTCATCAGATGAACTCATAGGACTTCATGTTACACAATACATGTATTTTATTGTTCGGTAAAGTTCATATATTATATCCAAAAATCTGAGTTTAGGCAAGACGCTACTGTATCACTTGGCAAAAAGCCTGAGAAAATGCATAGCGCCACATTAAAATGAATGACTATGAAAATTACTATAAAATCAAACTTTCATTAGATCACACATGAAAGATATCAAATTAAAGCTACACTGGTTGTGAATCCAGCCAACATGTCAGAATTCAAATAGGCTTTTCAGCGAAAGCATACGATGCTATTATCTGAGCATAGCACCATTGTAAACAAAAGAGAGAAAACATTTCAACCCTGCAGGAGCGACACAAAACGCAGAATAAAAATATAATTCATACCTTACCTTTGACGAGCTTCTGTTGTTGGCACTCCAATATGTCCCATAAACATCACAAATGGTCCTTTTGTTTTCGATTAATTCCGTCAATATATGTCCAAAATGTCCATTTATTTGGCGCGTTTGATCCAGAAAAACACCGGTTCCAACTTGCTCAAACATGACAACAAAATATTATCAAAGGTTACCTTTTAAACTTTGCCAAAAAATGTCAAACTACTTATGTAATACAACTTTAGGTATTTTTTAACGTTAATAATCGTAAAATTGAGACGGGGTGATATGTGTTCAATACAGGATTAAAACGATATGTAGCATGCCTTCTGTTTGATTGAAACGCATGTCTAGGACACCAGGAGTGGCCTTCAAGATGGCCGTTCCTAGAGCTGGCCGCCCGGCCAAACTGAACAATCGGGGGAGAAGGGCCTTGGTCAGGGAGGTGACCAAGAACCTGATGGTCACTCTGACAGAGTTCCAGAGTTCCTCTGTGGAGTTGGGAGAACCTTCCAGAAAGTATCCATCTCTGCAGCACTCCACCAATCAGGCCTTTATAGTAGAGTGGCCAGACGAAAGCCACTCCTCAGTAAAATGCACATGACAGCCCGCTTGGAGTTTGCCAAAGACACCTAAAGCACTCTGACCATGAGAAACAAGACTCTCTTGTCTGATGGAACCAAGATTGAACACTTTGGCCTGAATGCCAAGCAAGATGTCTGTAGGAAACCTGCCACCATCCCGACAGGGAAGCATGGAGGTGGCAGCATCATGCTGTGTTTGTCAGCGGCAGAGACTGGGAGACTAGTCAGGATCGAAGGAAAGATGAACCGAGCAAAGTACAGAGATCCTTGATGAGCGCAAAGGGGGCAAAGGTTGACCTTCCAACAGGACAACGACCCTAAGCACACAGCCAAGACAACGGAGGAGTGGCTTCGGGACAAGTCTCTGAATGTCCTTGAGTGTCCCAGACAGAGCCCGAACTCGAACCCGATTGAACATCTCTGGAGAGACCTGAAAATAGCTGAGCAGCAACGCTCCCCATCCAACCTGACAGAGCTTGAGAGGATCTGCAGAGAAGAATGGGAGAAACTCCCCATATACAGGTGTGCCAAAATTGTAGCGTCATACACAAGAAGACTCGAGGCTGTAATCGCTGCCAAAGGTGCTTCAACAGAGTATTGAGTAAAGGGTCTGAACACTTATGTAAATGTTATATTTCATATTTTTTTTATTTATATACATTTGCAAAAATTTCAGTTTTAGAATAAGGCTGTAACGTAACAAAATATGGATAAAGTCAAGGGGTTTGAATACTTTCCAAATGCACTGTAAACAGTTTCCAAACTCTTTTGACAAAAAGTAAAGTCCCTGTGGGAGGTCTTGGATGTTTGGTGGCCTGCCGGTTGTGAGCTTGAACCGGTGGCCGAGAAGTCACTGGTTCGGGTCCCCGATTCGACTGGGAGGGGGATCTGTACTTGTGCTCATGGGTGGGGCGCTTGACCCTGGTTGCTCCTGTGGGTCGCTCTGCATGGGCGTGTCTGCATGGGCGTGTCTGCATGGGCGTGTCTGCATGGGCGTGTCTGCATGGGCGTGTCTGCTGGGCGTGTCTGCATGGGCGTGTCTGCATGGGCGTGTCTGCATGGGCGTGTCTGCATGGGCGTGTCTGCTGGATGACTGAATGTAAGGTCAATGCTGAGCGGCTTCACTGCAGGTAGATTGTGTTTTTTTTTATTCCCTCAAAATGTTTATACTTTACTATCAACTCAAATAGTAATTGTTTTTTCAGCTTCATTTCAGCTTAATGCCAAGCCCAGCTAACGTTAGCCACAACAAATTGGAATTCGTAAACATATTATAAGATTGGCAAATTCATAACATATCATACGAAATGGATGATGGACATCCACAAATTAATACATACCATACCGAACGTACATATCTTACTAAATGGAGGGACTGTAAGTCGCTCTGGATAAGAGCGTCTGCTAATGACTTAATGTAAATGTAAATGAGACAGATTTACATTTACATTGTTACGTCTATCCTCTGAGTCCAGGTGCTTTATTATGAAGAACCTATAGCCCACTCTATGGCTTTCCGATAGGCTAACTAACAGACAAGCAAACACTCGAACATAACTAAAGTTCCTTGTTACGTCCCTCAACTCAACACTGCTGAGCTGTTTTTCTGTTTTTGCCCACTGGACTCTTCTCTTTCCGATCCCCACTGTGATGCCTTTCTCTCTCCTGTCCCCCACCTGTTATGCCTTTCTCTCTCCTATCCCCACTGTGATGCCTTTCTCTCTCCTATCCCCCACTGTGATGGCTTTCTCTCTCCTGTCCCCACTGTATGCCTTTCTCTCTCCTATCCCCCACTGTAATGCCTTTCTCTCTCCTATCCCCCACTGTAATGCCTTTCTCTCTCCTATCCCCCACTGTAATGCCTTTCTCTCTCCTATCCCCCACTGTGATGCCTTTCTCTCTCCTATCCCCCACTGTATGCCTTCTCTCTCCTGTCCTCCACTGTAATGCCCTTTCTCTCTCCTATTCCCCACTGTGATGGCTTTCTCTCTCCTATCCCCCACTGTGATGGCTTTTCTTCTCTCCTGTCCCCACTGTGATGCCTTTCTCTCTCCTGTCCCCCACTGTGATGCCTTTCTCTCTCCTGTCCCCCACTGTAATGCCTTTCTCTCTCCTGTCCCCCACTGTAATGCCTTTCTCTCTCCTGTCCCCCACATGTGATGGCTTCTCTCTCTCCCTGTCCCCACTGTGATGGCTTTCTCTCTCCTGTTCCCCCACTGTGATTGCCTTTCTCTCTTCCTGATCCCCCACTGTGATGCCTTTCTCCTCCTATCCCCCACTGTGATGCCTTTCTCTCTCCTGTCCCCACTGTATGCCTTTCTCTCTCCTGTCCCCCACTGTGTGATGCCTTTCTCTCTCCTGTCCCCCACTGTATGCCTTTCTCTCTCCTTCCCCCACTGTGATGGCTTTCTCTCTCCTATCCCCCACTGTGATGCCTTTCTCTCTCCTGTCCCCCACTGTTGATGCCTTTCCTCTCTCCTTATTCCCCCACTGTAATGCCTTTCTCTCTCCTGTCCCCCACTTGTATGCCTTTCTCTCTTCCTGTCCCCACTGTATGCCTTTCTCTCTCCTGTCCCCCACTGTGATGCCTTTCTCTCTCCTGTCCCCCACTGTTGATGCCTTTCTCTCTCCTATCCCCCACTGTAATGCCTTTTCTCTCTCCTGTCCCCCACTGTGATGCCTTTCTCTCTCCTGTCCCCACTGTGATGCCTTTCTCTCTCCTGCCCCCACTGTGATGCCTTTCTCTCTTCCTGTCCCCCACTGTGAGTGCCTTTCTCTTCTCTGTCCCACACTGCAATGCTTTCTCTCTCCTGTCCCCCACTGTGATGACTTTCTCTCTCCTGTCCCCCACTGTGATGCCTTTCTCTCTCCTGTCCCCCACTGCAATGCCTTTCTCTCCCTGTCCCCCTCGATCCTTTCTCTCTCTGTCCCCCACTGCGATGCTTTCTTCTCTCCTGTCCCCACACTGTGATGCCTTTCTCTCTCCTTCCCCCACTGTGATGCCTTTCTCTCTCCTGTCCCCCATCCTGTGATGCCTTTCTCTCTCCTGTCCCCACTGTGATGCCTTTCTCTCTCCTGTCCCCACTGTGATGCCTTTTTCTCTCCTCCTGTGCCCCCACTGTGATGCCTTTCTCTCTCCTGTCCCCACCTGTTATGCCTTTTCTCTTCTGTCCCCACTGTTAATGGCCTTTCTCTCTCCTGTCCCCCACTGTAATGCCTTCCTCTCTCCTGTCCCCCTCCATCCCACTCTCCTCCCCCATCAGGACTCAATATCATGGCAGAACATCTGTCCCAGAGCGAACTGGACTACCCCTTTAAACTGCTGGAGTATTTCAATGGATTCAGAGTCTCAAAGGTTGGACTTTATAATATTTCTTTATCATGTAGATTGACATCCCCTGACCTATGGTACAAAACCACTGGAAATACAACGTAATGTACAGATATGTAGTTTAGATCTGACAAAATGACATTATGTAAACACCAAAAGATGCTGTCAGACTGCAAGAGTCCTCTGACCCCTGACCCTGACTGTTGCCCCTCCTATCAGGTTATCTTCTCAGCCTGTGAGTTGGGGGTTTTTGACCTCCTGCTGCTGTCCCAGAAGCCTCTGTCTGCGGAGCTCGTTGCCCAGGAGCTGGGCGCCAGCGTGGACGGGATTGAACGCCTTCTGGACGTACTGGTGGGAGTCGACATCCTGGAGGTGGAGCAGATAGACGGGACAGGTGAACCGCGTACACCTTACCACTAACACAGACACGCATACATACATTATAACATTCACACTATACAATCACATTTAATCAATCAATCAAATGTATTTTATAAAGCCCTTTTTACATCAGCAGATGTCACAAAGTGCTGTACAGAAACCCAGCCTAAAACCCCAAACAGCAAGCAATGCAGGTGTAGAAGCACTGTGGCTAGGAAAAACTCCCTTGAAAGGCAGGAACCTAGGAATAAACCTAGAGAGGAACCAGGCTCTGAGGGGTGGCCAGTCCTCTTCTAGCTCTGCTGGGTGGAGATTATAAGAGTACATGGCCATTAACGCCAGATTGTTCTTCAAGATGTTCAAACGTTCATTGATTACCTGCAAGGTTGTAGACGGTGCAACAGGTCAGTACCTCGGAGTAAATGTCAGTTGGCTTTTCATAGCYGAGCATTCAGAGGTCGAGACAGCAGGTGCAGTTGAGAGAGAGAGCGAGAGAGTCGAAAACAGCAGTTCTGGGACAAGGTAGCACATCCGGTGAACAGGTCAGGGTTCCATAGCCGCAGGCAGAACAGTTGAAACTGGAGCAGCAGCACGACCAGGTGGACTGGGGACAGCTAGGAGTCATTAGGCCAAGTTGTCCTGAGGCATGGTCCTAGGGCTCAGGTCCTCTGGGAGGGTGAGAGGGAGATATAGGATATAACCCCACCCACTTTGCCAAAGCACAGCCCCCACACCACTAGAGTGATATCAACAGACCAACCTACTACCCTGAGACAAGGCTGAGTATAGCCCACGAAGATCTCCACCGGACGAACCCGAGGGGGCGCAAAACTAAATCGGAGAGATAGGTAGCAGCGAGCCCATGTAATGCTTTGTAGGTTAACTGTAAATCAGCCCTAGCCTTAACAGGAAGTCAGTGTAGAGAGGCTAGCACTGGAGTAATATGATCACATTTTGGGGTTCTAGTCAAGATTCTAGCAGCCGTGTTTAGCACTAACTGAAGTTTATTTTGTACTTTATCCGGGTAGCCGGAGAGTAGAGCATTGCAGTAGTCTAATCTAGAAGTGACAAAAGTATGGATTCGTTTTTCTGCATCATTACACACATGTACACATGGATTTTGTATTGTAAATATGTGGTTGTAGAGTAGTGAACTGAGGGCACAACCTTGATTTGTTGTGAAATCTGTTGTGAATGTAATGTAATGTTTTTAATTGTTTAGAACTGCCTTAATTTTGAAGAGTAGCTGCTGCCTTGTAAGGAACTAATGGGGATCCATAATAAACCCCAGGAAGAGTAGCTGCTGCCTTGGCAGGAACTAATGGGGATCCATAATAAACCCCAGGAAGAGTAGCTGCTGCCTTGGCAGGAACTAATGGGGATCCATAATAAACCGCAGGATGTCTCTATTTTGGTTGGTCAGGGCTTGAGTTTGGGGGTGGGCCTTCTATGTTTCTGTTCTATGTTGTCTATTTCTATGTGTGGCCGGGTGTGGTTCTCAATCAGAGGCAGCTTGTCTATCGTTGTCTCTGATTGAGAACCATACTTAGGTAGCCTTTTCCCACCTGTGTTTTGTGGGTAGTTGTTTCGTGTTTTGTGTTGCTCTGAGCACGTTCTATGTTGACTGTGTTTCGTGCGTGGGTTTTTCTCCGGACTGTTGAGTCCCCTGTTTTGGGGCATTTGTTTTTTGTGTGCACCCTGTGTTTAGTGGGTGGCTTATGTTCGCTTGTGTGCAATAAATAAGCACTACCCTGTACCTCTGCTTCCTGCGCCTGACTTCGCACCCACTACGCCAGAGCGTTTACAGATCCATAATAAACCCCAGGAAGAGTGAGCTGTGCCTTGGCAGAACTTTGGGGATCCATAATAAACCCAAGAGAGTAGCTGCTGCCTGGCAGAACTAATGGGGATCCATAATAAACCCAGGAAGAGTAGCTGCTGCTTGGCAGGAACTAATGGGATCCATAATAACCCCAGGAAGAGTAGCTGCTGCCTTGGCAGGAACTAATGGGATCCTAAATAAACCCCAGGAAGAGTAGCTGCTGCA
>NW_019943292.1:23420-35541 GCF_002910315.2 Salvelinus sp. IW2-2015 | reverse complement strand
GGAGTAGCTGCTGCCTTGCAGGAACTAATGGGGATCCATAATTAACCCAAGGAAGAATAGCTGCTGCCTGGCAGGAACTAATGGGGATCCTATAATAAACCCCAGGAAAGTAGCTGCTGCCTTGGCAGGAACTAATGGGGATCCATAATAAACCCAGGAAGAGTAGCTGCTGCCTTGGCAGGAACTAATGGGGATCCATAATAACCCAGGAAGAATAGCTGCTGCCTTGGCATGAACTAATGGGGAGGAACTAATGGGGATTGGCAGGAACTAATGCGGATCCATAATAAACCCCAGGAAGAGTAGCTGCTGCCTTGGCATGATGTCACGACTTCCACCGAAGTCGGTCCCTCTCCTTGTTCGGGCGGCGTTCGGCGGTTGACGTCACCGGCTTTCTAGCCGCCGCATATCCATTTTTCATTTTCCATTTGTTCTGTCTTTGTCTTACACACCTGGCTTCACTCAACAAATTACTTGTTTATTATTTAACCCTCTGTTCCCCATATTGTGTTTGTGATTGATTGTCTGTTGTAATTCGGTCCGTCTTTGTGGGCTCGTGATTTACTTTGTATATTTGTCTTTTTGAGTAAAGAACTTTGATTACGCACTTCTGCTGTCCTTCGCCTGACTCTCTACACCAGCTACACATAGGACCGTTACACATGAACTAATTGGGATCCATAACAAATACAAATAGACCCTTACCATTAACTCCTTAAAATCGCTTTACATAGAGAAACATATAGATTGGACAGGTGACCTAACCCCTGACCCCTAAACTCTACCCTAACCTTCACCCTAACACTTACCTTTAACCTTACCACTTAAAACTAGGACATGTGAACCCCCTAAACTGTATTGACTTTACCACTCTGAACCTGTCCCCTTGTTTTCTCACTCATCATCATTACTATTAGTTAGATGGGTTCTGAAGTGTTATTGTTCTCTTGGTTCTAGTGTTACAGGAGTACTGTTCTCTTGGTTCTAGTGTATTACAGCAGTACCGTTATCTTGGTTCTACCGTGTTACAGCTGTACTGTTCTAGTGTTACAGCAGTACTGTTCTCTTGGTTCTCGTGTTACAGCAGTACTGTTCTCTTGGTTCAGCATGTTATAGCAGTACTGTTTTTACTTTTCTCTTGGTTCTAGCCTGTTACAGCAGTACTGATGTGGCCAACCTCTACCTGGCCAAGGGCAGCGCCAAGTCTCTTCATGACATGATCATCTACCAATCACAGACCATCTACCCTCTGTGGAACAACATGGTGCAGGCTGTCAGGTGGCTAAACAACAATACAACAACAGACGCTGTATGAAGATGTACTCCCAACTGAATACTAGTTGTAGAGAAAATAGAAATGAAGAATTTCCTGTTCATCTACCTCCCATAAACCGTTGCATTACCACAGTTTATCAGGGTAATGTTTTCATATGCTTCTCAGCTGACGGACATTGTGTTTGATGTCTTACAGAGAGGGGAAAAACCAAAACGAAAAAACATTTGGCATCTCACCTGAAGACATCTTCCAAACCATCTACAGGTAGGTGGACTTTGTATCATCATTATCAAGGAAGTAGGGGAATTATAACTATATTCAATATGGTATGTATTGCTGACAGAGAGGCCAACAGAATTATAACTATATTCAATATGGTATGTATTGCTGACAGAAGAGGGCCAACAGAATATAACTATATTCAATATGGTATGTATTGCTGACAGAGAGGCCAACAGAATTATAACTATATTCAATATGTATGTATTGCTGACAGAGAGGCCAACAGAATTATAACTATATTCAATATGGTATGTATTGCTGACAGAGAGGCCAACAGAATTATAACTATATTCAATATGGTATGTATTGCTGACAGAGAGGCCAACAGAATTATAACTATATTCAATATGGTATGTATTGCTGACAGAGAGGCCAACAGAATTATAACTATATTCAATATGGTATGTATTGCTGACAGAGAGGCCAACAGAATTATAACTATATTCAATATGGTATGTATTGCTGACAGAGAGGCCAACAGAATTATAACTATATTCAATATGGTATGTATTGCTGACAGAGAGGCCAACAGAATTATAACTATATTCAATATGGTATGTATTGCTGACAGAGAGGCCAACAGAATTAGTATTGGTAGATTAGTAGATTAGTATTGGTTAGTATGGAAACCTGAGTGGTTTCCTTCCTCTCTGGCAACGGAGTTAGGAAGGACGCCTGTATCTTTGTAGTGACTGGGTCTATTGATACACCATCCAACGTGTAATTCATAACTTCACCTTGCTCAAAGGGATGTTCAATGTCTGCTTTTTACATTTTTACTCATCTACCATTGTCAACTCAAGATCTTGAATCTTACCTAGCTATCAAAAGGTTTGGTAGGAGACAGGTATTATGGCGGAGCCGGGCAATGTTTGTTCCCTTAGACTGACGGTGTTCAGCAGTGAAAACTATTTTGAATCTGCTGGGGACTCGCGTGCTATTAAGTGTATAATCTGCGACATGTTCGTAGTTGTCACGGGGAAAGGTCCGATGGATACCTTCATTTGTGAAAAATGTATTGAACTTAATGCAGCTAAAGAAAGGATTGTTACTCTTCATGAATAAATACAATTTTTGACCAATCGTCTTGAACTGAATAAAGATTCTATGAGACTATCGGCATCTTTAAATGCTTCCTATCAAAAAAGGATCATAATGGAACGTTCCTGGACTATGGCTGCTCATTGTTCGACTCCAGGTGAGCTTGAATGGATGCGTGTCGGATCCAGAAAGAAGGAGTAGAATCGTTCTGGGCGTTCCTGCTTTCTTCCCCCGCGTCCGGACTTAAGACTCTCAAATTGCTTTGAGCCCCTTTCTTCTCCCGGGGACTAAAATGTTCCCTCCATGGCTGTGGATGCCCCTCCAGCTACCACTCCCTGTCCTAGTCAATCAACTGCCTGGGCACAGCCTGGACCACCAACAACTCTGTCCCTTTGGCTGTTGTGGCCTGCAAAGACTTAAAGAAGTGTCGGTTCATCTCCGTCTTCCTCCGCTGGGTCATAGAAGTGGCAGACTCAGTAGACACATGACTGGCTGAAGGTCTACTGGCGATCCCAGGGATTTATTTTATTGACAATTTTGATACCTTTTTGGAAACAGAAAAGGCTTTTCAGGGATGATGGAATTCGCCCAAATGATATTGGCACGTGAAAACTATCTAATGACTACAAGGCAGCTCTTAGAAATGGACTCTTATGCTCTTTTACTAGCTCTGCTATGGCTAGAAAGGAGGGTACTGCCCTCCTGTCTCAAGTAATCCCTACTATTATTACGTCTCAACGTCTCAAAGTCTGAAGTTGCGTAGCTAGCTACTAGCCTAGCTGGTAGCTATCAGTATCAAGCTAGCAGGGTTTTCCACAAACAGCTTGAACACAGCCCGCAACGCGGTTAGCCCTTGTGGCTGGGACCGTGGAGGTGTCCCATGCTAATTGTGGCTGTATTCCCTGCTGCTTTATCCCTGCAGCCTGACCTGGCTGGAACTGCATTGTATAGCCAGCTACCAACGTTAGCCGATGCTGCTACCAACAGTATGTCCAAAGACACTGCTTTTGTGCTCACCGCTGTGAAAGAAGTTAAAGGAGGACACATATTTCTGCTTATCGGATTTTGCAATTTGTGTGAGCTCTTTTTGTTCACTTAGTTGTGAATTCTATGTAAGGGGAGAGACAAAGAAGCCTAGCTGGCCGGTAGTCTCAAATGGAGGTCGCTATTGAAAATTTTCAGTGCTGCAGGAGCTGCGTTTTTTTGCTTTATTCCCGGACAATGTGAACCGCCTGGACTTTCAATGTAACAGCTGTTTGCTTGCAAAGGACTACCGGGACGAAGTGGCTACTCTAAGCAAACAAGTAGTGAACCTACAAAACCTACTGGGGATTTCTACACAAGTTACTGGGGAATCCTACACAAGTTACTGGGGATTCCTACACAAGTTACTGGGGATTCCTACACAAGTTACTGGGGATTCCTACACAAGTTACTGGGGATTCCTACACAAGTTACTGGGGAATCCTACACAAGTTACTGGGGAATCCTACACAAGTTACTGGGGAATCCACGCCCGCCTGCTTTTTCTTTCTCTTCCACCCCAGTAGCGTAATGCCGCTCTGGCCTGGTGAAAGTGTTGCCACCTTGTCTGTTCTCCACAGCCGACTGGCCGGTACTCTGCAGGGATCCCTCCCAGAAGGGTCTCCCCCTTCCCTGGAGAATAGAGCTAGTAGGATGCTCTTGGATGACTTGGGGGATTTCCTGTTTTCGATTCCTACCAACCAGGATGCTGTCGAAAACAGCATCCTGTGGCAACGGGGTCCTCCTTGGAGATGTTAAGCCCAGACCAGACACAGACCAGAAACAGCTTCACCGCCCTGGATTCTGAGGTTCCAGCACCTTCTTTCCCTGGGGGATTACAATTTGAGATTGAATCTGGTCTGTCTCCCTCTCCAGTGGCTTCTACCTCGAGTTCAGATCCTCAGAACCCCCACCCTCATCAGACCGTGAGACTGTCTGAGACTCCGGCTCATTCATCATCCACGATGGATAATACAGCTGGCTTGGGTCCATCGGGCCCCACCGCTTTTCTGTTCTCGAGCGGTTTGCGAAACCCCTCGAGGCAAAAGAACGGACGGATCTCCTCAGCCATTACACCAGCTGTCGTCATCGGCAACTCTATGGTAAGAAACATCTTGGTTCCTGGGGTAAAAACCCTGTACTATCCTTGAGTACAGGACATTGCAAGGCTGCTTCCGACCATTCTATGACAGATGCCTGGAGATGACGCTATCGTGGTCCATGTGATGTGAAATAACATCAGGAGGGCTAACTCGGAACTTCTGAAAATTGATTTTAAAGAGCTGATTCTAGCACTGAATGATTTCCTGGACTACAGGAAAAGGAGCACCGAGCACATCCCGGGGCTGACGGGGCTGTAGTGTTGCAGGTTGAGAGCTTCAAATTCCTTGGCGTCCACATCAACAACAAACTAGAATGGTCCAAACACACCAAGACAATCGTGAAGAGGGCACGACAAAGCCTATTCCCCCTCAGGAAACTAAAAAGATTTGTCATGGGTCCTGAGATCCTCAAAAGGTTCTACAGCTGCAACATCGAGAGCATCCTGACCGGTTGCATCACTGCCTGGTACGGAAATTGCTCGGCCTCAGAACACAAGGCACTTCAGAGGGTAGTGCGTACGGCCCAGTACATCACTGGGGTCAAGCTTCCTGCCATCCAGGACCTCTACACCAGGCGGTGTCAGAGGAAGGCCCTAAAAATTGTCAAAGACCCCAGCCACCCCAGTCATAGACTGTTCTCTCTACTACCGCATGGCAAGCGGTACCGGAGTGCCAAGTCTAGGACCAAAAGGCTTCTCAACAGTTTTTACCCCCAAGCCCCAAGACTCCTGAACATGTAACCAAATGGCTACCTGGACTATTTGCATTGTGTGCCCCCCCCCAACCCCTCTTTTACGCTGCTGCTACTCTCTGTTTATCTTATATGCATAGTCACTTTAACTATACATACATGTACATACTACCTCAATTGTGCCGACCAATCAGTGCTCCCGCACATTGGCTAACCGGGCTATCTGCATTGTGTCCCACCACCTGCCAACCTCTCTTTTTACGATACTGCTACTCTCTGTTCATAATATATGCATAGTCACTTTAACCATATCTCCATGTACATACTACCTCAATAAGTCTGCCTAACCGGTGTATGTATATAGCCTTGCTACTCTTATTTTCAAATGTCTTTTTACTGTTGTTTTATTTCTTTACTTACCTACACACACACACACACACACACACACACACACACACACACACACACACCTTTTTTTTCAACTATTGGTTAGAGCCTGTAAGTAAGCATTTCACTGCAAGGTCTACACCTGTTGTATTCGGGGCACGTGACAAATAAACTTTGATTTGATTTGAAAAGCGACCAATCATTTCAGGTCCGGTACCATCGTTGGGCCGCGGGTGTGAAAGATTCAGCAGGCTGCTGGCATTACACACCTGGCTACTGGCATTACACACCTGGCTGCTGGCATTACACACCTGGCTACTGGCATTACACACCTGGCTACTGGCATTACACACCTGGCTACTGGCATTACACACCTGGGCTACTGCAGGCTCTACACACCTGGCTGACTGGCATTACACACCTGCTACTGCATTACACACCCTGGCTACTGCATTACACACCTGGCTACTGGCATTACACACCTGGCGGCTTACTGCATTACAAACCTGGCTACTGCATTACACACCTGGCTACTGGCATTACACAACACTGGCTACTGGCATATTACACACCTGAGGCTGACTGGCATTACACACCTGGCTACTGGCATTACACCACCTGGCTACTGGCATTACACACCTGGCTACTGGCATTAACACACCTGGGCTACTGGCATTACACACCTGGCTACTGGCATTACACACCTGGCTACTGGCATTACACACCTGGCTACTGGCATTACACACCTGGCTAAAAGATTACCGTAGCTCCGTTGGAATGACTTTTATAGAGAACTTCCACACCTTCTGGAAACAGATGATGCTCTACAGGAATGACGGAGTCCATCCAAATCATCTCCTGGACTCAACGCATTTCAAGGCTGCGTTGAGACTGACTTATCAAGCCCAGCTCAGTGAATCCCTACCATTGTGTCACTGAGTTGTCATAATGCTCCAGCAAATGTACATTAGCCCAGGGGCGTTGGCAGACACAATGTAAGTGACTTAATTTATGTCCCCCCAATTGCCCTGAATGATCTTCTGCTATTGTATTGTAATCATGTGCCTATGAACCAGAGTTATACTGTTAACACTGAGGCGATGTACCCTAGTAGGAAGTCAACTGTGTGCAGCTCACCCTGCACTATCAGCTCAATTATAAAAAACATAAGCATGTCCACTTCTGATAAGCTTCCCGGTAAAGCAATAAAAACAGTCCAGCATCCCAGAACAGTGCTAAAAATAACAACAATGCAGCCTAAGAAACAAGGTTCATGAAGTCAGCATCTTGCAAGTAACATATAACATTCATGTTCATACTCTGAAACTCACTTAGATAATACCTTTGATGATACAGTGGTAGCAATACATGGTTATAACATCTACAGAAAATACATAAATGCGGTGGTGTGGTCTACTCAGCAAACTGGATGCAGTCTATCACAGTGCCATCCGTTTTGTTACCAAAGCCCCTTATACCACCCACCACTGTGACCTGTATGCTCTAGTCGGCTGGCCCTCGCTATCTATTGGTCGCCAGACGCACTGGCTCCAGGTCATCTATAAGTCTATGCTAGGTAAAGCTCCGCCTTATCTCAGCTCACTGGTCACGATAACAACACCCACCCGTAGCACGCGCTCCAGCAGGTATATCTCACTGGTCATCCCCAAAGCCAACACCCCCTTTGGCCGCCTTTCCTTACCTGTCTCTTATACACATCTAGATGTGTATAAGAGACAGGGGTTAGGTTGGGTTAGAGTTTGTATGGGTTAGGATGGGTTAGAGTTAGGATGGGTTAGGGTTAATATGGGTTAGAGTTAGGATGGGTTACTATGGGTTAGGGTTAGGATGGGTTAGAGTTAGTGTGGGTTAGGGTTAGGTTGGGTTAGGATGGGTTAGAGTTAGGTTGGGTTAGAGTTAGTATGGATTGGGATGGGTTAAGGTTAGGATAGGTTAGGGTTAGGTTGGGTTAGAGTTAGGTAGGGTTAGGGTTAGGGTTAGTATGGGTTGGGATGGGTTAACTTCCCTGGGATATGTGGGACGGTAGGGTCCCACTTGGCCAAAAGCCCCAAAAAATGTAGCGCGCCAAATTCAAATATATTACTATAAAAATCAATCTTTCATGAAATCACATGAAAGACACCAAATTAAAGCTACACATGTTGTGAATCCAGCCAACATGTCTGATTTCAAAAAAGGATTTACGGCGAAAGCACACTAAACGATTATGTTCAGTACATAGCCACAGAAAAACACAGCCATTTTCCCAGCAAAAGTAGGCACAAAAAGCAGAAATAGAGATAGAATTAATCACTAACCTTTGATGATCTTCATCAGATGACACTCATAGGACATCATGTTACACAATACATGTATGTTTTGTTCGATAATGTGCATATTTATATCCACAAATCTCGGTTTACATTGGTGCCATGTTCAGAAATGCCTCCAAAATATCCGGAGAAATTGCAGAGAGCCACATCTAATAACAGAAATACTCATCATAAACTTTGATGAAAGATACATGTTTTACATAGAATTAAAGATACACTTCTTCTTAAAGCAACCGCTGTGTCAGATTTCAAAAAAAGCTTTACGTAATAAGCACACCATGCAATAATCTGAGACGGCGCTCAAAAAAAAAACTACATCTCCGCCATGTTGGAGTACACAGAAATACGAAATTACATCATAAATATTTAAATATTTAAAATAAATAAATAAATAAATATTCTCTTACCTTTGATAAACTTCATCAGAATGCACTCTCAGGAATCCTAGTTCCACAATAAATCGTTGTTTTGTTCGATAATGTTCATTACTTATGTCTAAGTAGCTACTTTTGGTAGCATGTTTAGTGCACATGTCCAAACGCTCGCGCAGATGCAGGCGAACTCGGACGAAAACTTCAAAAAGTTATATAACAGGTCGAATAAACTGGTCAAACTAAGTAGAGAATCAATCTTCAGGATGTTGTTATCATAACTATCCAATAACGTTCCAACCGGAGAATTCCTTTGTGTCTCTAGAAGTTATGGAAAGCAAGACGATATCGTTTGGAATACGCGTGACCAGGAACTGGCATTCTGCCAGACCAATGACTGAAACACCTCCCATCCGGCCCCACATCACACTAGAGGCTTCATTCCACGTTCTACAGACTGTTGACATCTAGTGGAAGGCGTAGGAAGTGCAAACAGATCCATATCTTACAGGGAATTGAATATGCGATGAGTTGACCAGTCTCAGAATTCTCACTTCCTGTTTGGATTTTTTCTCAGGTTTTTGCCTGCCATATGAGTTCTGTTATACTCACAGACATCATTCAAACAGTTTTAGAAACTTCAGAGTGTTTTCTATCCAATAGTAATAATAATATGCATATATTAGCATCTGGGACAGAGTAGGAGGCAGTTCACTATGGGCATGCAATTCATCCAAAAGTGAAAATGCTGACCACTATCACAAAGAAGTTAAGGTTAGGATGGGTTAGAGTTAGGATGTGTTAGTGTTAGGACGGGAGGCCAAGACATTCATCTCCTTTTTGTGCTTTAATTCAACCAAAGCTCCATTGAACATTTTGCCTTGGGGGGTTTAGGGTTGGGCTTAGGGTTAACAATTTGCCTTGAGGGGTTTAGTGTTGGGCTTAGGGTTATTAATTTGCCTTGAGGGGTTTGGGGTTAGGGTTAACAATTTGCTTTGAGGGGTTTGGAGTTAGGGTTAACAATTTGCCTTGAGGGGTTTGGGGTTAGGGTTAACAATTTACCTTGAAGGGTTTAGTGTTTATATCTGAGGGTTCTGTGCTCTGAAAGTCTCCCTCACTGCCAGTTCCTTCTGTGTTACAGATAGAAGGAGCATCAACATTTATTCACTGGACCTAAACATTAGCACATAATACAATAGAATGTTATAAATTCAGTTTGCATTAATTGAATAGTTTGCATTAATTATAATTACATTTGGAAACATGTACTATATATTGCAACAGGTTCTAGTGAGGATAGTAGCATTGTAAAAACCATGCAGGTATAGACAGTATCTATATAGATCTATAGTAGAGGATCATTATGGTTCCAGACAGGGCCTCAGTCAGAGACAGTATCTAAATAGATCTATAGTAGAGGATCGTTATGGTTTCAGACATAACACACAATGGAAGATGGGCATAATGGAAGCTTTAGCTGTAGGCCAGAACACTGGTCCTCCTGGTGGTTTAACTACAATGTTAGTTGTAGGCCCAGTGGTCCTCCTGGTGGTTTAACTACAATGTTAGCTGTAGGCCAGAACACTGGTCCTCCTGGTGGTTTAACTACAATGTTAGCTGTAGGCCAGAACACTGGTCCTCCTGGTGGTTTAACTACAATGTTAGCTGTAGTCCAGAACACTGGTCCTCCTGGTGGTTTAACTACAATGTTAGCTGCAGGCCAGAACATTGGTCCTCCGGTGGTTTAAACATTCAGGAGCCTTACTGCTGCTGGGACAAAGGATCGTTTGGCTCTATTTCTTTTGTCCCCCGGTACCCTGTAATGTCACCCTGAGGGGAGCAGCTCAAACCCCTAGTGAAGAGGATATTCTTTCAGTCCATCAGTACCTTGTGGGGTTTTGTGAAGCCAGCTGTCTGCTGTTTCAGGTCAGAGGAGGAGATGCTGAAGTTTATGGGTCTGATGAACTCAACATGGATCCTGGATGGACACGACATCGTCACAGCCTTCAACCTGTCCTGCTTTAAGGCCATGGTGGACCTTGGAGGTAGGTGACCCTAAACCAAACCCTGAACCTAACCCTAACCCTGAACCTAACCCTGAACCTAACCCGAACCCTAAACCAAACCCTGACCCTGAACCTAACCCTAATCCTAACCCTGACCCTGACCCTAACCTTGACCCTGACCCTAATCCTAACCCTGAACCTAACCCTGACCCTGACCCTGACCCTAACCCTGACCCTCAATGGTAGGTAAATTGATTATTTTCCATTTATAAGGTTATTAGAATCTATATGAAGTTTTATGCAGCAGCACTCACAACAAAACATAATGATAGTAATATTTTTTACCTGTTAGTTGTCATGGTGATATTCAGTTGTCATACTGATAATGTGTGGTGGTGATATTGTGTGGTGGTGGTGATATTGTGTGGTGGTGATATTGTGTGGTGGTGGTGGTGATATTGTGTTGTGGTGATATTGTGTTGTGGTGATATTGTGTTGTGGTGATATTGTGTTTAATGTGTGAGTGGTGTATTGTGTTGGTGGTGGTGATATTTGTGTGGTGGTGATATTGTGTGGTGTGGTGAGTATTGTTGTGGTGAGTGATTAGTGTTTGTGGTCGGGTGTATTGTGTGTGGTGGTGATATATGTGTGTGGTGTGGTATTGTGTGTGTTTGATATTGTGTGGTGTGTGCGTGGTGATATTGTGTGGTGGTGTGATATTGTGTGGTGGTGGTGTATTGTGGTGGTGGTGATATTGTGTGGTGGTGTGATATTTGTGGTGGTGTATGTGTGTGGTGGTGATATGTGTGTGGTGGTGATTTGTGTGGTGGTGATATTTGTGGTGGTGATATGTGTGGGTGTGATATTGTGTGGTGGTGATATTGTGTGGTGGTGGTATTGTGGTGGTGGTAGTTGTGTGGTGTGATGATTTTGTGTGTGATATTGTGTGGTGTGTATTGTGTGGTGTGTGTATTGTGTGGTGGTGGTATTGTGTGGTGGTGATGGTATTGTGGTGTGGTGAATGTGTGGTGTGTGATATTGTTGTGTGGTATTGTGTGGTGGTGTGATTATTGTTGGTGGTGGTGATATTGTGGTGTGTGATATTGTGTGGTGGTATATTGTGTGGTGGTGGTGATACTTGTGTGGTGGTATATTGTGTGGTGGTTGATATTGTGTGTGTGGTGATATTGTGTATGGTGATATATGTGTGGTGGTGTGATATTTGTTTGTGGTGGTGATATTGTGTGGTGGTGATTTGTGTGGTGATATTGTGTGGTGGGTGGTGATATTGTGTGGTGGTGTTGATATTGTGTGGGTGTGGTATGTTTGTGATATGTGGTGGTTGTGGTATTGTGTGGTGGTGATATTGTGTGGTGGTGGTGTGATATTGTGTGTGTGGTGGTATATTGTTGTGGTGGTGGTATGTTGTGTATATTGTGTGGTGGTGGTATTTGTGTTGTATATTGTGTGTGTAATTGTGTGTGGTGATTGTGTTGTGGTGGTATATTGCGTGTGGTGGTGTGATATGTTGGTGAGTGATTTGGTGTGTTGTGTGGTGTTGTGTGTGGTGATATTGTGTGATTGTGAAATTGTGTGGTTATTCTCTCT